>NC_092338.1:205297500-205552500 GCF_046630445.1 Rutidosis leptorrhynchoides | reverse complement strand
AAAAAAAACTGATGTGTATACCTGTTGTTGCTGCTGCTGTTCCTGTATGCTGATATGTATATATAGATGTATATATAGACATACCTGATGTGTATGTATACTGATATGTATATATATGTATATATGGGTCAAATAGGCTTATATCATGTCGTATTATTATATGATAGTACTAATATTAATATTTGTTAATTTTGTAGGATGCATTGGTGGATACAAAAGACAAAAATCCAGAAATGAGTGATGAAGCTGTTTTGTTGAAAGTTTTGGGCAAAAGATGAGGGCACCGTAAAGGAGTGGGTAAAACGTTACCCGGAATGGCTAGTACTTCCTCATCTGCAATATCAACGGGTCGAGCTAGAAAACCACCACCACCAGGTGCTGAACAACCATTACTTAAAGCCGCGATTATCGACACTTTCAACTATAATGGTATGGCTATCCCACCCCAATGGCAACATTTTTTGGCGCCTCCTAATCCAACTCCTAATTCAACTCCTAGTACAACTCATGATGATGGTGAACCCGAAGGCGAAGACGAGGGTGACAGAGTTGGTCGATTTGAAGAAAACGAAGAAGAACACGAAGAAGAAGAATTAGGGTAAGTATGGTATTTGAGTTTGCTACTCGAATATGCTTAACGTTTAATGTGTAAACTTTGTTTTGGATTAATGTAATCGTTAGATAATTGTTTAACTTGGAGAGATGTTTTATTTTAATGTTATGGTTGTGTTTGCGAATTATCTTATGTTATTACAGCAGGTTTTTTGTTTGTTTGTATGGTGTCGTTTTTACGGATGGGCTGAAACAGCTAAAATAAGCTGAAATTTGTACAGCAGTTTATTGGGGACGACATGTCGCCCCCACTGGTCGTCCCCAATCCATTTTCCAATTATATATTTTTAATTAAATAATTTCGTTCTAAAATATATATCAGATTTTTAGGGACGACATGTCGTCCCCAATGGTCGTTCCAAACATTTATATAATAAAATAATATTTATTAATCAAAAAAATAAAATAATATGTTAGGGACGACATGTCGTCCCCATATGTCGTCCCGAAGTTTCTTCCCAACTGACAAAAAGAAAGTCAAAGTGGGCCCCAGTGTCGTCCCCAACCGTCGTTTCAAAAAAACTTTAGCGACGATGCAATAGGGACGACTGATTAGGGACGACATTCGTCCCTAATGCCTGTTTAGGGACGACATGTCGTCCCTAATGGACAGATCCTGTCGTTCCTAATGTACAATTTTCCTGTAGTGTGAACGGAAAAATTAAGAAATGGGCTTGTTGTGTAACGGGGTGTTTTGGCAATATGAGTCATGAATATTTAGAAAAAATTTCAGAAGTATCTAAGAAGTTGCCAGAAAACCATCTATCAAAACAAATAGGATTACCAACATATTCTTAGCTTCAATCAAATGATTATTTGATTCCTAGTATTGAATTTACAACTAGCTTATAACCCGCGACTTCGCGAGATTATTCAATTAAAGTTTTGTTAAGCGTGTAAATAATGTAAAGAATTATATCAAACCTTACAATAAGACTATTGATACATCTATAGATGCACAAACTGGATAAAAAACCGGATTCGGACAAAAAAAAACCGGATTTTTTTGTCCGGATTTTTCGGGACCGGTTCCGGATCCGGTTCCGGTTCTCGGCGTCGGATTTTTTTCGGATTTTTTTCCGGAACCGGTTCTTTTTCGGATATCGATCGGATTTTTTTGGATTTTTCTTGGACTAGGATTCGATTTTTCGAATTATATTTTTACCGGTTCTATTTTTTTTTTTTAACGTTTGACAACAATAATATAATCGGTATAAAGAAAAGTTATTGTAACAACCCAACCCGCAATCCATACGATAAATTTTTTTTTTTAATACAACACAATTACACGCCAATTAAATATGTAACCCATTTCACGAGTTCTATTTAAAATGCACGACAGTTAATTGTTTACAAAAGGCACGAGGGCCCCGAATAAAGTGTAGTACAAGTTTGACCGTCTACAATTGATAGTTTATAAACCAAACGACGTTCCGAGCATGGTTTGGGACTAAACTACCCAAAACTAGGCCAACTTTCAAAAGCACCAACAAAGCATCATCACGGGACACCTAATGTCCGATAACCCCCTTGCCCTTAACTGCGCCTGCATCTAAAAAGATAAACAACGAGAGGGTAAGCTAACGCTTAGTGAATGCAATAATTATACATATACATATATAATACACCTACTTGCAAGCACTTACACAAATACCTCATACACACAAGCAATTTACATGGCATACCATCGCAAGTATAACACTAAACCCTTCAAGATCACAAGCTAGCATCACAATAGCATATATATAACCCGAATGATATAATATACTACAATATAACGCGTAATTAAGGTTAACCAACACACAAGGGAATGGTACTTCGAATTTTCCATCGGTGTTCATAACAACCGTTAGTGTACAAAGAAATATATCACTAACCCCTAGGCGACACGGACAACGAAATATCCGTTCAAGCAATCGTTAGTGTACAACGAAATATATCACTAACTCTTGGGCAATTTGGACAACGAAATATCCATCGTTAGTGTACAACGAAATATATCACTAACTCTTGGGCAATTTGGACAACGAAATATCCATCGTTAGTGTACAACGAAATATATCACTAACTCTTCGTGGTATAGACACGTATACCCGGCCCCATCCCCCGCCCTACAAATAGATACATTATATACACACATGTATAATCATTCCACTCACCTCAAGTCTCTTGTGAAAGCTAACCGAGCTTGCAAACCTTCAATGTAATGTACATATTACATTATGCATTTATTAACATACAAACTAGTTGAATTAAATGCCAACCACAACCCTTGAGCATTTAATGACCCGTTTGCATTAAATGACTCAACTACACCAAAACGCCCACTAATGGCCATGCCCCGTCATAAATCACTAAAAGCTAGTGATTAAGGTTTAACAACATCAACTAACACAAACTTGGTGTATTTCATAACCATTTCACCCGATTAGGTCAACTAGTGCTCTTTTGACTCTTTGACTTACAAATCAAGTCAACTTACACAATAACAACACTTTCATCACTTTAAAAGTGCATTAATGACTAACATCATCATTTAGCACTTACAATCTCAAATCACAAGACCAAACCCTAGATAATAGCTTTTTAGGGTTTCCTTTCAACAATCCAACCCAAAACCCACCCATTTAACCCTCAAATGGGTCACACTAGTTCCATGTGAACCAAACCCTAGCTTAAATTAGATAAAACTCAAAACATAGAGTTAAGACTTACCAAGACTATGAACGTGTAGCTAGAGATACGATGAACAACTTTAATTCTCGCTTCTAGGATCGATTCACAAAACTTCACCTTCAAATCTCAAGATTAATCTTAGTGGGTTTTATGTTTTGGGAGGAAAATGTGAAAGAAATTGGAAAAGAAAATAAGAAATGAAGATAAGTGGTGGATATTAAAGCTCCAACCAGATCTACATGTAAAAAGACCAATTTGCCCCTAAACCCTATTAAATTTGAGCTGAATTCGGAGTCTGAACTGCAGACTTGCCACGGCGCGGCAGCTTTGTCGCGGCGCGGCATAAAGAAGGAAAAAAGACCCCTCTTAACTCAAGTTCTGATCTGGATTTTCTTTGATTGTCGCGGCGCGGACCCGTTTGTTGCGGCGCGGAGTTCGCCTGTTCCTGGTCACTTCGACAACAAATCATAATACAAGGTTTCAAACACAAACACAACAACTTCCACCCTTCCTATGCACGTCTAAACCTCAACCTTAAGTCTCACACGACTTAACGCCAATCACGACACATTCATATACACGTATACGCACGCATTCGAATATACCCATATATATATATATATATATATATATATATACACACACACACACATATACATATATGCACTCACACCTAACTAACACTTTAGTTCATTTAATCACATAACGAGTAAGTTATAAGCGTACTATTGATTAAGTACGTACCTTTAGACGTGCACGGGAAAACAGGGTGTTACAACTCTCCCCCACTTAAATCGGAGCGCGTCCTCGCGATCCAAGCCGCATGACAAGAGGGAAGATAAACCAACACAAATTCTTCGGGCTCTCAAATAAACTCGGAACCTTTACTACGATGCCATTGGACTTTAAAAGTCCTCACCTCTTTGTTACGCAACATTTTCACCTTTTCATCAAGTATAGCAATTGGCTCTTCGACATACTCCAACTTGTTGTTTAACTCGATCTCATCTAGTGGCATCCATGAAGAATCATCCGCAAGACACTTACGGAGATGGGAAACATGAAATGTATTATGGATCCCCGCAAGCTCTTCAGGTAATTCCAACCGATAAGCAACTTCACCAACACGAGCTAAAATCTTAAACGGCCCAATAAACCGAGGAGCTAACTTTCCCCGTTTTCGAAACCGAATAATACCCTTCCATGGCGAAACCTTAAGCATCACCATATCGCCTTCTTCAAATTCGATCGGTCGCCTACGTTTATCGACGTAAGACTTTTGTCTATCTTGCGCCGCCTTTAAACGAGCCCGAATCATATCGATTTTGCTATTTGTCTCCAATACCAAGTCAGTACTCCCGACTTCCCTTTGACCCACTTCACCCCAACAAATCGGGGTTCGACACCTCCTTCCATACAACATCTCATACGGTGGCATTCCAATACTAGAGTGAAAACTATTATTGTACGAGAATTCCACCAAAGGTAAATGTTCATCCCAACTACCACCGAAGTCAATGATACACGCATGTAACATATCCTCCAATGTTTGATTCGTACGTTTGGTTTGACCATCCGTTTGAGGATGATACGCCGTACTCATATTCACCCTCGTACCCATGTCTTCATGAAACTTCTTCCAAAATCGAGAAGTAAAACGCGTGTCCCGATCCGAAACAATAGACGCGGGAACGCCATGTCTCGATATCACTTCTTTAATGAACATCTTCACGAGTGCCTCCGACGATATTGCTTCTTTAATAGGAAGAAAACAACGCACTCTTCGTCAATCTATAGACAATCACCCAAATAGTATCAAATTGGGTTCTTGTCGTTTTCGGCAACTTGGTAATAAAATCCATGGTAATATGCTCCCACTTCCACATCGGAATTTCTAGCGGTTGCAACTTACCATACGGCTTTTGGTGCTCGGCTTTAACTTGCAAACACGTGACGCATTGCTCCACATACTTAACAACGTCGCGTTTCATGCCCGGCCACCAATAATCCTTCTTCAAATCAAGATACATTTTCGTCGCACCGGATGAATAGAATATTTAGACTTATGCGCTTCATCAAGAAGCACTTTTCGGAAGTCGCCCATCTTTGGCACCCATACTCTTCCTTGAAAAGACAACAACCCGCGCGAACCCATCGTAATGAATTCCGATTGCCCCACGATTCGTTCCGCATGCTTGTTGTGAATGTAAGCCTCTATTTGAACTTCACCAAGTTTTTCAAGAAAATCATTAGTAATAATCATACGTAACAATCCCAATCGTAACGCCGGGTGGTGACTCTTTCGGCTTAAAGCATCCGCGACCACATTCGCTTTGCCCGGATGATAGAGTATCTCACAATCATAGTCCTTCACCACATCCATCCATCTACGTTGATGATAATTCAAATCCCGTTGATCAAAAAGATGTTTCAAACTCTTGTGGTCTGAATAAATTGTACACTTGACACCATACAAGTAATGGCGCCAAATTTTCAAAGCATGGACCACCACCGCTAATTCGAGATCATGAGTCGGGTATCTCTTTTCATGTTCCTTTAATTGGCGAGAGGCGTAAGCAATGACTTTACCTCGTTGCATTAGAACACACCCGAGCCCATTCAAAGAAGCATCACAATAGACCGTCATATCATCTACACCTTTCGGCAATACAATACCGGAGCTTGACACAATTTCTCTTTCAATAATTGGAAAGCGATTTCTTGCTCGTTCCCCCAATTAAAACTCGTGTTCTTCCTCGTCAATTTCGTCAATGGAGAAGCAATCTTAGAAAAGTCTTGGATAAACCGACGATAATAACCGGCCAATCCGAGAAAACTTCGGATTTCCGTAGGCATAGTCGGTCGTCCCCAATCCTTTACCGTCTCTATCTTCCCCGGATCCACTTGAATACCATTCTTGTTCACAATATGGCCAAGGAATTGAACCTCCCTTAGCCAAAATTCACATTTTGAGAATTTAGCATACAATTTCTCTCTTCTCAACGTCTTCAATACTTCACGCAAGTGGTGTTCATGCTCCGTCATGCTCTTAGAATAGACAAGAATATCGTCAATGAACACGATTACCGACTTGTCCAACATAGGTTGGCACACTCGGTTCATAAGATCCATGAATGCCGTCGGCGCATTCGTAAGACCAAAAGGCATAACCACAAATTCAAAATGCCCATAACGTGTACGAAAGGCCGTTTTCTCGATATCTTCCTCACGGACTCGCATTTGGTGATAGCCGGACCGTAGGTCAATTTTAGAGAAGTACGTAGCGCCCTGAAGTTGGTCGAATAAATCGTCAATCCTAGGCAACGGATAACGATTTTTGATCGTCACTTTATTTAACTCCCGATAGTCGATGCACATACGCATACTACCATCTTTCTTCTTCACGAACAAGACCGGAGCACCCCATGGCGAAGCACTCGGTCGAATAAAACCATTCTCAAGTAACTCTTGAATTTGATTCAACAATTCTTGCATTTCCGTCGGTGCTAAACGATACGGAGTTTTAGCAATGGGAGTAGCTCCCGGAACCATCTCAATGTGAAATTCGACTTGTCTTTCCACCGGAACACCCGGCAACTCATCCGGAAAAACATCTTCAAACTCACTTGCCACCGGAATTTCACGAATGGGTGGTGGATCATCACGAGTATCAACAACACGGGCAAGAAAAGCCATGCCACCATTATCAAGGAAACGACGTGCCCGTGCAAAAGTGCATATCGGCACCGGTCTCCTTCGTTTATCACCATGAATAATTAACTCTCCCCCACTAGGGGTCTTCACACGAATAGATTTCTCATGGCACGCAATATCGGCTCTATTACGATCGAGCCAATCCATACCAACCACGATATCAAAATCACCCAACGTCATCGGAATGAGATCAATATTAAAGTTCTCGGAACCAAACACAACATTACAATTCTTACACACATCAACCACTAGCACCGTCTTGCCATCCGCTATTTCGACTTCTACCGGACGACTTAACTTAGCTAACGGTTTATTAAGTTTAGGCACAAATTTTGGAGACACAAACGATAAATTTGCACTGCTATCAAATAGAATCCTTGCCGGATTAGAGTTAACCATGAAAGTACCTGAAACGACTTCATTGGATTGCTTGGCTTCGTCATTAGTCATCAAATAATTACGTCCCCTAGCCAACCCCGCCGCCTTCTCCATTCTTTTAACTTGATCATTTCGGAGTTCGGGACACTCCGACTTTCGGTGCCCTTCTTGTTGACAATTAAAACATGTGATCACATTAGTACGCGGTTTTGGGCAATCACGAGAGTAGTGACCTTTTTGCCTACAATTGTAACATGTGGTCACGTGAACACTAGAGGCACCTTTCTTTACACTACCAACACTTTCGGATGCTCCCCTACTCTTCTTGTTCGAAAAATTAGAAGCTTCAAACTTTCGTTTACTCGGCGCATAACTAACCGGACTCGGAGCTTGCGCTTCAAACCCTTTCGCCACCGCCAAAAGCTTAGCAAAAGTCTCAACTTGACCAATACTAATTTTACCCTTCAAATCATCTCTAAGGGTCGCATGAAAGTCTTCCATTAACAATTGATCATTCCCCACATACTCGGGGCAAAAATGCGCCTTAGCGAGAAAGTTGGTTTTGAGAGTGTTTAGGTCCAAAGACCCTTGACGCATGTTCCTTAACTCGTTGTGCAATTTGGAAAGATCTGCTTGCGTACGATATTCAAGGAAAAACTCTTTCTTGAAATCCGCCCAAGATAACCCTACAAAAGCCGCATCACCCACCATATCAATTTTACCATCGAGCCAATCTTTAGCATGACCCCTCAACAAACTAGAAGCAAGTCTAGTCTTCTTCTCGGGTGGGTACTCGGTCGTGCGAAAACAACCTTCAACATCGGAAATCCAAGCCGCACTCTTCATGGGGTCGGGATCCCCGTGAAGGTGAGGAGGCTTAGTCGCCAAGAAGTTCTTATAGCTAAACTCCAACTCTCCCATATTTTGAGGTCTAGGAAACCTCCTTTCAACTTCTTCTTTAACGACATTAGTCATCCGTTCTTGAATCATATCAACAATTTGTTCCTAAACTGACTCTTCGAATATTTGTTTAACCCTTCGTGAGAAAACCGAAACATAGTTTTCTAAAGCGGTCTCGATCTTGGTAGTCATCTCATCTTCCTCTACATGAGAGGGACCACCATTGTCATTCGTATTCGTTCCCTTTCTCGTCTTCATTCTAAAGGTTAAAAATGGATTAGACATCGTCAACAATTTCATACACATATATATACCTATGCATATGACCGCACGCACACCACATCTAGCTCGATACTTGTCGCACATCCTTGCTTGACTTGACTTGCAACCGTAATAGTGGTCGCGACTCACTATTACGCTCACATGCCATGCCATGCTCAAACGTATCACAACCATTTTGCTCGATGTTCAAAACAATATCACATGATTAGTAACATCATAATATAGCATAGTTAGTCCACTTATGCATCAAAGAACTAATCAAACCCCGCACTGACCCGTAGTCCTACAAGTCCCGCATAAAATTCTACAACACAAAAGTCTAAGTCTAGGCGCCTATCTCAAGTCACCTAAATCTCTCAGACCATGCTCTGATACCACTTGTAACAACCCAACCCGCAATCCATACGATAATTTTTTTTTTATACAACACAATTACACGCCAATTAAATATGTAACCCATTTCACGAGTTCTATTTAAAATGCACGACAGTTAATTGTTTACAAAAGGCAGGAGGGCCCCGAATAAAGTGTAGTACAAGTTTGACCGTCTACAATTGATAGTTTATAAACCAAACGACGTTCCGAGCAAGGTTTGGGACTAAAATACCCAAAACTAGGCCAACTTCCAAAAGCACCAACAAAGCATCATCACGGGACACCTAATGTCCGATAACCCCCTTGCCCTTAACTGCGCCTGCATCTAAAAAGATAAACAACGAGAGGGTAAGCTAACTCTTAGTGAATGCAATAATTATACATATACATATATAATACACCTACTTGCAAGCACTTACACAAATACCTCATACACACAAGCAATTTACATGGCATACCATCGCAAGTATAACACTAAACCCTTCAAGATCACAAGCTAGCATCACAATAGCATATATATAACCCGAATGATATAATATACGACAATACAACGCGTAATTAAGGTTAACCAACATACAAGGGAATGGTACTTCGAATTTCTCATCGGTGTTCATAACAACCTTTAGTGTACAACGAAATATATCACTAACCCCTAGGCGACACGGACAACGAAATATCCGTTCAAGCAATCGTTAGTGTACAATGAAATATATCACATACTCTTGGGCAATTTGGATAACGAAATATCCATCGTTAGTGTACAACGAAATATATCACTAACTCTTGGGCAATTTGGACAACGAAATATCCATCGTTAGTGTACAACGAAATATATCACTAACTCTTCGTGGTATAGACACGTATACCCCGCCCCATCCCCCGCCCTACAAATAGATACATTATATACACACATGTATAATCATTCCACTCACCTCAAGTCTCTTGTGAAAGCTAACCGAGCTTGCAAACCTTCAATGTAATGTACCTATTACATTATGCATTTATTAACATACAAACTAGTTGAATTAAATGCCAACCACAACCCTTGAGCATTTAATGACCCGTTTGCATTAAATGACTCAACTACACCAAAACGCCCACTAATGGCCATGCCCCGTCATAAATCACTAAAAGCTAGTGATTAGGGTTTAACAATATCAACTAACACAAACTTGGTGTATTTCATAACCATTTCACCCTATTAGGTCAACTAGTGCTCTTTTGACTCTTTGACTTACAAATCAAGTCAACTTACACAATAACATCACTTTCATCACTTTAAAAGTGCATTAATGACTAACATCATCATTTAGCACTTACAATCTCAAATCACAAGACCAAACCCTAGATAATAGCTTTTTAGGGTTTCCTTTCAACAATCCAACCCAAAACCCACCCATTTAACCCTCAAATGGGTCACACGAGTTCCATATGAACCAAACCCTAGCTTAAATTAGATAAAACTCAAAACATAGAGTTAAGACTTACCAAGACTATGAACGTGTAGCTAGAGATACGATGAACAACTTTAATTCTCACTTCTAGGATCGATTCACAAAACTTCACCTTCAAATCTCAAGATTAATCTTAGTGGGTTTTATGTTTTGGGAGGAAAATGTGAAAGAAATTGGAAAATAAAATAAGAAATGAAGATAAGTGGTGGATATTAAAGCTCCAACCAGATCTACATGTAAAAAGACCAATTTGCCCCTAAACCCTATTAAATTTGAGCTGAATTCGGAGTCTGAACTGCAGACTTGCCGCGGCGCGGCAGCTTTATCGCGGCGCGACATAAAGAAGGAAAAAAGACCCCTCTTAACTCAAGTTCTGATCTGGATTTGCTTTGTTTGTCGCTGCACGGACCCGTTTGTCGAGGCGCAGCGTTCGCCTGTTCCTGGTCACTTCGACAACAAATCATAATACAAGGTTTCAAACACAAACACAACAACTTCCACCCTTCCTATGCACGTCTTGTGACAACCCGGAAATTTTCAACCAAATTTAAACTTTATCTTTATATTATTCCGACACGATAAGCAAAGTTTGTTAAGTTAAATCTCAAGAATTTTAAATTGTGTTCATACATTCATTATAACCTCGACCAAATTCCGACGATTCACGAACCGTTATATATAAATAAATATGTATATATATGTGTATATATATATATATATATATTATTACTTGAGAATATTAATAAAGTATTAAACGTATAATACTTTACATGAACGTATTTGTTTCAATATGTTTATCGATGGAATTAGAAGATAATATCAAATGATTGATTTATCAGATACATTGTGATATGATTACGGGTCTATGTTATGAGGTCCACTGTGATTTAAGAAATCTATTCTTTTTGACAACATTCGGAAAATGGTAAAGTGATTTATAAGTAAGAACGTGGAGTGTAAATAACTTAGATGTTGGATATCGACAAGTTAAGTAACTCGACATTTTTTATTAAAATAATTTCATACATTTATTTAACCTTTGAACTTTATCGCATGCTTCACCAACAGACTGTAATTTAAAAACTTGAAATCTATTATGAATATATATGATTCTACTTTTCTAAAACGTTTTATGATATAACGATTTCCATTATTTTAACCTTTAAACAAAATGATTCTTAAATATATTTAGTTTTGGAAAACAAAATTATCATATTTATTTGATTTAGTTTCAAACGTACAAAAATGTTTTCAGTTTAAAAAGAACTTTATTATTAAAACGTATATAACTTTTATAAATATCTAGAACCACTTTTGACAACTCATTACTTAACTTGTATGATAAAGATAATAATATTTATATTTTATTTTATTAAATATATATAACGATTTAAATTAATATTATATATATTTATACGCGTATTATACATACATAGTTTTATACTTTTACTATACTTAAACTTTACCTTTACTTTATTTTTACTTTACTTTAACTTTAATAATTCATACTTTAATAATTCACTTTAATAATTCATACTTTAATAATTCACTTTAATAATTCGTACTTTAATAATTCACTTTAATAATTCATACTTTAATAATTCACTTTAATAATTCAAAAATCTATTATAAATAGAATTCAATAGGTTTCATTATTTCATAGAAACTTGAAAATATTTTTCTCTAAACTCTCTCAATCGATTTACATATATATATTTACTCCGTATTATTTCAAGATATTATTAGTATACATAAAATATTATGACGGAGTGCTGTCCGAGTGATTTTGAAATTGTTTTTCGAGTAGAATAGGATTAAGGAAATTATGGGTTATAGCTATGGAGGTGATTGAGTATGGTTCATGGGTATGCTCGCGAGGTCAATATAGTGTTTATCATTTACGTTGCGTCTACGTACCTTTCCTGCAATATTGAATCTCAATATTGATACGTGAGTACTCATAATTTAACTTTTACATACTAATAGTGTATCCCTGACTAGTGCTCGAGTATTTAGGATTATGCATGCTTGTACTTTTGATATTGCCCTTAGACAGGTTAGGTTGAATCTTGAATTAGTTATACTTGCGGTTGAGATAAGGTATAAGATATGCATGTCCTTGGAAAGCTAGCGAAAAATTAAGAACTTTTCCTTTAGATAACGAATGGTTTCGATGAACGGATTAGAAGTTATATTCAATTGAATTTTTGATATTTTTATTAAAAATGATTATTATTATCGTCGTTTTTATCGTCGTTCTAGTTTTTTCTTATTATTATCATTATTATTATCTTTATCAATAAAAGGGATTTATCATTAAAAATTGTTAATTTTTTTATTATTACTATCGTTATTATTGTTAAAGTTATAATTAGTATTATTATTATTATCCAATTATTATTATTATTATTATTATTATTATTATTAGTATTATTATTATTATTATTATCATTATTAATATATATATCATTATTTAAAAATGGTTATTTTTATTGTTATTATTATTATTACTATATTATCATTAAGATAATTATTAGTATTATCGTTAATAATGTTATAGTAACTATCATTATTAATATTAGTGTAATTAAAACAAATATTTGTAACACCTAATTATTTTGATTACTATTATTATCATTATTATGGACACGATATAAAAGACAATTAAAAGCTATTAAACGAAACGATTAGGAAATAATGAGTAAGAGTATCATGATGAAATTAAAATATTATAAGATATTGATTTAGATAAAATTATCGTTCTTATTATTTTTATCATTACTATTATTATTAAAAGTATCGTTAGTATTAAAACTATCATTTTAACAAAAATTATCATTTTAATAGAAATGTCATTGTTACTATAAAATATCATTATTATTATTATTTTAAATAGAATTATTATTTTAAAGATAATATTAAAAAAATTATCGTAAATATTAAAGTTATCATAATTAGAATTATCGTTTTATCATAATGTCATCTTAGTAATTATAAATATTGATATTTTTATAATAATAATTATTATTACAAAATAATACAACTTTTACTTACTATCATTATAGATATTATTTTATCAAATAAATATGTGATACAAACATATTTTATTACGTGTAATAACTTACTTTAATAATACCTATCATATTATCTTTATGATATTAAATAAACCCTATAAATTTTATTACTTAATATATATAAAAGTATATTTTATTATATAAATTTAATATAAAATTTTATTTATTAATAAATAAATTATATTATTTACTCTAATAAATCTTTTAAAAATATTTAAAAATATAAAAGGACGATATTTAAACTATATATTAATCATGTATAGATTTTTGAAAATTATTTTGAGTCAAATTTACTTTTGTTGACTTTTGCATATTAGTCTCGAGCATTAGGATTGTGGTACATTATGACTTGACCTAATTTGTTAGACAAATATTGACCAACACATTAATATATATAATTAATTTTGGTTCATGAATCCGAGGCCAACCTTGCACTTGCTCAATGACGTTATATGTATTTTTACTACGAAATACAGTATGGTGAGTTTCATTGATCCCCTTTTACTCGTTACATTTTTGGGGCTGAGAATACATGCAAATGCTTTAGTAACTGTTTTACAATAATTATATGTGTGAGTTTCATTTTCCTTTTTACCCTTTATATTTTTGGGACTGAGAATACATGCGCTTTTATAAATGTTTGACGAAATAGACACAAGTAATTGAAACTACATTCTATGGTTGAATTATCGAAATCGAATATGCCCCTTTTTATTAAGTCTGGTAATCTAAGAATTAGGGATCAGACACCCTAATTGACGCGAATCCTAAAGATAGATCTATTGGGCCTAACAAACCCCATCCAAAGTACCGGATGCTTTAGTAATTCGAAATTTATATCATGTCCGAAGGAGGATCCCGGAATGATGGGGATATTCTTATATGCATATTGTTAATGTCGGTTACCAGGTGTTCAATCCATATGAATGATTATTTTTGTCTCTATGCATGGGACGTATATTTATGAGAACTGGAAATGAAATTCTTGTGGTCTATTAAAATGATGGAAATGAATGATTATGATAAACTAATGAACTCACCAACCTTTTGGTTGACACTTTAAAGCATGTTTATTCTCAGGTATAAAAGAAATCTTCCGCTGTGCATTTGCTTGTTTTAAAGATATTACTTGGAGTATTTCATGGCATATTTCGAAGAACGTTGCATTCGAGTCATTGAGTTCATCAAAGATTACTATTAAGTTAATTTATAATTGGATAGTGGATATTATGAAATGGTATGCATGCCTGTCAATTTTCGATGTAAAGAAAGTTTATCTTTTAAAAACGAATGCAATGTTTGTAATATGTATCATATAGAGGTCAAATACCTCGCGATGTAATCAACTATTGTGAATCGTTTATAATGTATATGAACGGGTCCTTTCAGTTGGTATCAGAGCGGTGGACTTAGCGAACCAGGTCTGCATTAGTGTGTCTAACTGATAAGTCGTTAGGATGCATTAGTGAGTTTGGACTTCGACCGTGTCTGCATGTCAAAAGTTTTGCTTATCATTTCTAGTCGGAAATCATCTGCTTATCATCCTTAGAAAATTACCTGCTTATCATTATTAGTCTAGACACGTCTTGCTACATTAATTACATGAGTAGTGTATAGACAAAATTCATATCTTTGCGTATCTGCTAAATCATATCTTATCGTATCTATTACTGTAAACTTTGCCTGACATATTCCGTAAATTCCTCCGTAATCTACGAAATCTTTTGATCTATATACATATATGGATATCCTATGTAAATAGAATACCACCCGATAGCCGGAAAATCATTTTATATCGAAAAATCCTTTATCCAATCGTACGAAATGGAAGTTGTCATCAGTTCAAGTCACTCGGATTCTGAAATGGAATCTCACTCAAGCACCGAAAGCAGTGTGACCGGAATGGATCAACCAATCAGTCATCATCTATTCTGGATGAATTGGGGATGAGTTCGTAGTCTCCTCAATCATTGGAGACAAGAAGAAGGCGATCCTTTCCATCCACCACATTGCCCTCTTGACGAAGAACCTGAAGCACTTACCGGCGAACCTGTCCGAAACACCATTTTCTCTCTCATTTCCAGAGTATCTCATCACGATTATATACTCCATCAAATTCTAGATTTTATTTATCCGCTCGTCCGAACCGACAACCACTCCGGTGTAATAGAAGAAGTCAACGAGCTTCGCGCTCGGGTAGTGGCTTTGGAGAATATGGTGCAGAGATTACAAACACCAGCAGCAGCACCAGCAGCATAACCAGTACCACCATCATCAACGCCAACAGTACCATTACCACCTCCAACCACAACCACGTCGTAAACCTCAACTTCACAATCTGTCCCACGAGCATCAACGTCATACGCACCATGGATACCAAGGAGTACCAACAATAATAACTGGCGAAGTATTAATTCATAACTTCATTGGAGAAACATTCCGCGGCGATTATGTAATCTCTAAAGTTTTAGAGATTATCTAATCTAGCCCTAACCATAAATCAGTTAAGCAAACCAAAATGATAGAAGGAAGAGTAGAAACCCTGACAAAAATGGTGTGTGATTAATAAGCTAAACTTGTTTTACCAACAGCATCAACAGTATCGTCAGCGTCATTAGCATCGTCAGTACAGTCAACATAAGAATCAAGAACACCTATAATATCACAAACTCCGTCAGTTCAAGAATCACTGTGGACATCACTACAAATCAATAACGCGTATATTGCATCAACGAGTTACGAAGAGTTAACTCATTCCCTCTGAAGAAATTATATGTATATTTTATATATATATATATATATATTTTGAAATAAAAATAAATCTTTCCATGCTAAGCTATTGTGTGTGAATCTTAACTACTCGGTTAATTCATATTACAAATATGTAATAATGTACGTCCTTCGCCCGCAACTTAACCATCGTTAACTACAATCTCTGTTTTAATTCAATAAATTCCATCTCATAATAAATCAAGTATATTATTCAAATATATGTTTGATTTTACACTTTCATCATCGATGTACTCGAAACTTTTCAAATAACATCATTCGTACTTTGCGAAATTCACAAGAATTCCATGAACCGAACATCATACATCAACAAATAACGAAGTATTGATTAATAATTTCAATATCATTAAAGAAATACTCCGTAAAAGTTATGTAATTTTTTAAAGCCTTTAGGGATTATTCAATTGTAGTTTCAACCGTAAATCAAATGAGTTTAATTTAACATTAACTCATTAAATCTATATTACATCTAAAGAAAATATACATATATATATTTTCATAAAGACTGTAATAAAATTCTTTTGTACAAAATATTAATTGTGAAATTTTTTTAATGGGTAGGTAATACCCGAGAGATATATAAATTCACAATTAATATGTTACATTCTTCGAATCTGATTCAGCAAATCATCCATTATACTCCCTACTTTCACAAAAATATACATTCTTTTATAGAAATCAAAACAACCATACTCATTCAAAATTTAATTACATATTTTGATTTTGAAATCTCAGAATTCAACTCGAGATATGACCAAAATCATCACTCTTAGATCGTTACATCTTTCACAAGCTATACTTTGACTTCAAAACTGTGTTAGAACATCATATGTATATTAACGATTACAATCTGTGTTCAAAACCCTTCGAAATTCCTGAAGACACTTCAAATAATGAAAAATTGAGATGATGATCCAACCACATATTAACCACAGTCTTGCATCTGAAAAGCTCTCGAAATCAGAGTCATTATTTAACACGTATTCATGTCAGACCCTTTGGCATTTATTAGCAAAAATAACTTTGCGATTCCTTTTCAAATTAGTCAGTTTTGTCACAGCTCCAACAAGTCAACTTCGACTTTTTAGTTGAAACAGTCTTATTATAATCTTGATATAGACGTTGCCCTTTCGTCATCGTGACCGGAGAACCTTTTATGTCTCACCACATTAGAAATGAACTTACCAACAACTTCACTGATCTTTGACTTTCTGAGTCATTATATTTATCGAAACCCCATCATTTACTCATCCGCATCTTGTAACAAGAATTGTCATGCCAATTACTGGGAATCAGCAATCAGTATTTTGAAATCTTGCAGCATGTCTCCGCCAAAGGTTATAGGTGTATATATAACGTCTATCTCCTAGACTTATATACTTTGAATGTGAAGTTTCTGAAAAACACCCTAAACTGCGAACTAGTTCTCCAATGTTTGGAAAATGCTGATGAAGCAGCAAAAACTGTAAACGACCTTAACAGTCAAAAGTTTGATAATAAAGGATAGTGTGTTGGAAAAGCTCAGAAAAAGATAAGGTTTGGAACTGGAAAACGGATTAAGCAAACCATGAAGGAGGCTATGGACAAATCACAAAGACTAAACCTGCCTTCAAAGAATCCAAATGATTCAGTGTCTGCTGAAATTATTATCAAATACCTTTCTCCTGACTCTAAACTCTTGTGAATAATATTCTTCATAATTTTCTGATCTTAGATATTCTAAGATATCATCATATCTTTCATTATAAATATCTTCAATGTTTCTGAAGATATCTTCATAACTATTGTTATTCGAAATCATTTATCTCTTTGCGCTATCTGTGTTACATCATAAAAGAAACTATTTTAATTTCTAAATTCTGAAAAATTCGAATTTAAAATATGTATACTATTGAAGTAGTGTTGGGAACTGAAGCATGAGTTAGTATAATATAATGACACTTGATCAACGTGATTATATTACAGTAAGTCATGCTGAGTTTTTAAATGGAACGTGATGATTCACAGATCATAACATCATCATGTGCCATGTTACACGACTCTTGTATTCTATTTAACCTCTAAAATATTAAGAAAATATTTCTTGATGATTCGGTCTTTTCCAGGGTATTCTGGTAATTTAACAAATCAAGACCATGCCATTACCATTTCCTTCTTAGAACATTAACAATGTTCATTCTGAAATTTATATCTACGAATTATGGACCATTACAAGCGATGCTTAATTGTAAAAAGAAGAAACGAAAGGACAAAGCTCCAAAATAGAAATCGGAGTATAAATCGCAGCAAATAGGAGGGAGTATTAACTGTGGATGACAATGATTATAGAAGACAGAAGCACGGACTTTGAAGTATAAGGGAAGATATAAAACCCAACAACAACCCAGAAATAACAAACCATATATATCGATGCATATAGCAATATAAAGACACGGGAGAACTAAAAACACAATAAAACCAAGAGTATAGTAGAAGTAAATAGATTCTTCTGGCGGTAGATGAAAAAGAAGAATGACAGATATGAAAGTTAGGAGTATATCAAGAATCAGAACTGGATGGAGCATATTAGCGAGTGCTATAAAGTATGAATTGAGGGAGAAAGAATAAAAGGTGTGAGTTGTGGAAATAAGGAAACGAAGGGGGTGGATATATAGTAAAATATCCGACAGAGAAATCAAAACAGATTATCGCATTTAATCAAAGCAGATCCTAAGTTCCTTAATTACCGAAGAACCAAATCTTATTACGAAGATTTTCTCTAAATTCCTTGAATTCCGAAAATCAACCGTGACTATGTCATTGGTTAAAAAGAACGTGCATTTACTCATTTCATTCTTTTGTGATAACTTCACTCGTACTCTTCACAAAAATCAAATTGCTTTATCTATATTACTTGATGATAATAAAACTCTAAATTCCAACGCGTATACGTCATGAAAACATACTTATTGTCAGCCATGACCATCCCATTCAAATTTCGGGACGAAATTTCTTTAACGGGTAGGTACTGTGACAACCCGGAAATTTTCAACCAAATTTAAACTTTATCTTTATATTATTCCGACACGATAAGCAAAGTTTGTTAAGTTAAATCTCAAGAATTTTAAATTATGTTCATACATTCATTATAACCTCGACCAAATTCCGACGATTCACGAACCGTTATATATAAATAAATATGTATATATATGTATATATATATATATATTATTACTTGAGAATATTAATAAAGTATTAAACGTATAATACTTTACATGAACGTATTTGTTTCAATATGTTTATCGATGGAATTAGAAGATAATATCAAATGATTGATTTATCAGATACATTGTGATATGATTACGGGTCTATGTTATGAGGTCCACTGTGATTTAAGAAATCTATTCTTTTTGACAACATTCGGAAAATGGTAAAGTGATTTATAAGTAAGAACGTGGAGTGTAAATAACTTAGATGTTGGATATCGACAAGTTAAGTAACTCGACATTTTTTATTAAAATAATTTCATACATTTATTTAACCTTTGAACTTTATCGCATGCTTCACCAACAGACTGTAATTTAAAAACTTGAAATCTATTATGAATATATATGATTCTACTTTTCTAAAACGTTTTATGATATAACGATTTCCATTATTTTAACCTTTAAACAAAATGATTCTTAAATATATTTAGTTTTGGAAAACAAAATTATCATATTTATTTGATTTAGTTTCAAACGTACAAAAATGTTTTCAGTTTAAAAAGAACTTTATTATTAAAACGTATATAACTTTTATAAATATCTAGAACCACTTTTGACAACTCATTACTTAACTTGTATGATAAAGATAATAATATTTATATTTTATTTTATTAAATATATATAACGATTTAAATTAATATTATATATATATTTATACGCGTATTATACATACATAGTTTTATACTTTTACTATACTTAAACTTTACCTTTACTTTATTTTTACTTTACTTTAACTTTAATAATTCACTTTAATAATTCATACTTTAATAATTCACTTTAATAATTCATACTTTAATAATTCATACTTTAATAATTCACTTTAATAATTCATATTTTAATAATTCACTTTAATAATTCAAAAATCTATTATAAATAGAATTCAATAGGTTTCATTATTTCATAGAAACTTGAAAATATTTTTCTCTAAACTCTCTCAATCGATTTACATATATATATTTACTCCGTATTATTTCAAGATATTATTAGTATACATAAAATATTATGACGGATTGCTGTCCGAGTGATTTCGAAATTGTTTTTCGAGTAGAATAGGATTAAGGAAATTATGGGTTATAGCTATGGAGGTGATTGAGTATGGTTCATGGGTATGCTCGCGAGGTCAATATAGTGTTTATCATTTACGTTGCGTCTACGTACCTTTCCTGCAATATTGAATCTCAATATTGATACGTGAGTACTCATAATTTAACTTTTACATACTAATAGTGTATCCCTGACTAATGCTCGAGTATTTAGGATTATGCATGCTTGTACTTTTGATATTGCCCTTAGACAGGTTAGGTTGAATCTTGAATTAGTTACACTTGCGGTTGAAATAAGGTATAAGATATGCATGTCCTTGGAAAGCTAGCGAAAAATTAAGAACTTTTCCTTTAGATATCGAATGGTTTCGATGAACGGATTAGAAGTTATAATCAATTGAATTTTCGATATTTTTATTAAAAATGATTATTATTATCGTCGTTTTTATCGTCGTTCTAGTTTTATCTTATTATTATCATTATTATTATCTTTATCAATAAAAGGGATTTATCATTAAAAATTATTAATTTTTTTATTATTACTATCGTTATTATTGTTAAAGTTATAATTAGTATTATTATTATTATCCAATTATTATTATTATTATTATTATTATTATTATTATTATTAGTATTATTATTATCATTATTAATATATATATCATTATTTAAAAATGGTTATTTTTATTGTTATTATTATTATTACTATATTATCATTAAGATAATTATTAGTATTATCGTTAATAATGTTATAGTAACTATCATTATTAATATTAGTGTAATTAAAACAAATATTTGTAACACCTAATTATTTTGATTACTATTATTATCATTATTATGGACACGATATAAAAGACGATTAAAAGCTATTAAACGAAACGATTAGGAAATAATGAGTAAGAGTATCATGATGAAATTAAAATATTATAAGATATTGATTTAGATAAAATTATCGTTCTTATTATTTTTATCATTACTATTATTATTAAAAGTATCGTTAGTATTAAAACTATCATTTTAATAGAAATGTCATTGTTACTATAAAATATCATTATTATTATTATTTTAAATAGAATTATTATTTTAAAGATAATATTAAAAAAATTATCGTAAATATTAAAGTTATCATAATTAGAATTATCGTTTTATCATAATGTCATCTTAGTAATTATAAATATTGATATTTTTATAATAATAATTATTATTACAAAATAATACAACTTTTACTTACTATCATTATAGATATTATTTTATCAAATAAATATGTGATACAAACATATTTTATTACGTGTAATAACTTACTTTAATAATACCTATCATATTATCTTTATGATATTAAATAAACCCTATAAATTTTATTACTTAATATATATAAAAGTATATTTTATTATATAAATTTAATATAAAATTTTATTTATTAATAAATAAATTATATTATTTACTCTAATAAATCTTTTAAAAATATTTAAAAATATAAAAGGACGATATTTAAACTATATATTAATCATGTATAGATTTTTGAAAATTATTTTGAGTCAAATTTACTTTTGTTGACTTTTGCATATTAGTCTCGAGCATTAGGATTGTGGTACATTATGACTTGACCTAATTTGTTAGACAAATATTGACCAACACATAAATATATATAATTAATTTAGGTTCGTGAATCCGAGGCCAACCTTGCACTTGCTCAATGACGTTATATGTATTTTTACTACGAAATACAGTATGGTGAGTTTCATTGATCCCCTTTTACTCTTTACATTTTTGGGGCTGAGAATACATGCAAATGCTTTAGTAACTGTTTTACAATAATTATATGCGTGAGTTTCATTTGCCTTTTTACCCTTTATATTTTTGGGACTGAGAATACATGCGCTTTTATAAATGTTTGACGAAATAGACACAAGTAATTGAAACTACATTCTATGGTTGAATTATCGAAATCGAATATGCCCCTTTTTATTAAGTCTGGTAATCTAAGAATTAGGGAACAGACACCCTAATTGACGCGAATCCTAAAGATAGATCTATTGGGCCTAACAAACCCCATCCAAAGTACCGGATGCTTTAGTACTTCGAAATTTATATCATGTCAAGGAGGATCCCGGAATGATGGGAATATTCTTATATGCATATTGTTAATGTCGGTTACCAGGTGTTCAATCCATATGAATGATTATTTTTGTCTCTATGCGTGGGACGTATATTTATGAGAACTGGAAATGAAATTCTTGTGGTCTATTAAAATGATGGAAATGAATGATTATGATAAACTAATGAACTCACCAACCTTTTGGTTGACACTTTAAAGCATGTTTATTCTCAGGTATAAAAGAAATCTTCCGCTGTGCATTTGCTTGTTTTAAAGATATTACTTGGAGTATTTCATGGCATATTTCGAAGAAAGTTGCATTCGAGTCATTGAGTTCATCAAAGATTACTATTAAGTTAATTTATAATTGGATAGTGGATATTATGAAATGGTATGCATGCCTGTCAATTTTCGATGTAAAGAAAGTTTGTCTTTTAAAAACGAATGCAATGTTTATAATATGTATCATATAGAGGTCAAATACCTCGCGATGTAATCAACTATTGTGAATCGTTTATAATGTATATGAACGGGTCCTTTCACGTCTAAACCTCAACCTTAAGTCTCACACGACTTGACGCCAATCACGACACATTCATATACACGTATACGCACGCATTCGAATATACCCATATATATATATATATATATATATATATATATATATATATATATATATATATATATATATATATATATATATATATATATATATATATATATATATATATATATATATATACACATATACATATATGCACTCACACCTAACTAACACTTTAGTTCATTTAATCACATAACGAGTAAGTTATAAGCGTACTATTGATTAAGTACGTACCTTTAGACGTGCACGGGAAAACAGGGTGTTACAGTTATAATGCTCAAGTGCTCAACACAATAGATAATATAAATAACAATATTCGAACAATACAATTATAAAAATAACACTTTTATTCGAACGATACAATAATAAAAATAACAACACTCTTATTCGAACAATACAATTATAATTAATACATTTCGAGCTTCGGCATGGCCATCACCCAATAATGTATTAAGACTAAAGTATATCAAGCTTCGGCATTGCCATCACCCGTTATACTTTAGTCGTCAAATGACCCAAATGTGTTATCTTGTTGAGCACGTTGAGGATGGTGCCTTCGATCGTAGTCTTCAAAAGCGGGGTCATCAACTAGAGAAAGGTAAGTTTGTTGGTAACCCGATACATTCATTTCGGTTTGGTCCATATCAAACGGTTCATAGTCACCTTCATCCACTTCGTTTAGTTCATTGTTGGAATTCTCTTCGGTTGTTGTAGGTGATAATCCCGCTAAATTTTCTTCATACTCTATACATTCTTCAATGTCGTTATATAACGGACCTTCTAATGAAGTTTGATCTTGTATCCTATCTACCCCATCCAAATAATCTTTCAAACATACACATACTTTCACGGCTTGGGGGGTAAGTCTTGACCTTCTTTCCGATATAATTCGACCACTCAAAGAAAAGGCCGATTCGGAAGCTATGGTTGAAGCTTGAACGGTAAATAAGTCACGAGCCATAATGCTTAATATTGGATGTGTCTTGTTTTGTTTCCCACTGAAATGTCCCGTTCATATTGATTATAAACGTTCCATATTAATTGATTTCGTTGCGAGGTTTTGACCTCTATATGAGACGTTTTTCAAAGACTGCATTCGTTTTTAAAACAAACCATAACCTTTATTTTATCGACAAGGTTAAAAAGACACCACCTAGATTATCCAGAAATGATAATCTAAAAATATCACACTTACACGCTACCAATACATATTGGTTTACAATATTAATATGTTACAACAAAATAAATCTCGGATGCAGTTTTTAAACAATATTATACAAGCATGCTGACTCCAAATCTTGTCCATATATTAGCATGCAACAGCGGAATCTCTTAATAATCACCTGAGAATAAACATGCTTTAAACGTCAACAAAAATGTTGGTGAGTTATAGGTTTAACCTATATATTTATCAAATCGTAATAATAGACCACGAGATTTCATATTTCAATACACATCCCATACATAGAGATAAAAATCATTCATATGGTTTGAACACCTGGTAACCGACATTAACAAGATGCATATAAGAATATCCCCTATCATTCCGGGACATCCATCGGACATGATAAAACAACATCGAAGTACTAAAGCATCCGCTACAACGGATGGGGTTTGTTGGCCCCAATAGATCTATCTTTAGGATTCGCGTCAATTAGTAGACTGGTTTACTAATTCTTAGGTTACCAAGTAAAAGGGGCATATTCGGCTTCGATCGTTCAACCATAGAAAGTAGTTTCATGTACTTGTGTCTATTTTGTAAAACATTTATAAAGCTGCATGTATTCTCATCCCAAAAATATTAGATTTTAAAAGTGGGACTATAACTCACTTTCACAGATTTTTACTTCGTCGGGAAGTAAGACTTGGCCACTGGTCGATTCACGAACCTATAACAAATATGTACATATATATCAAAATATGCTCAAAATATAATTACAACATTTTTAATACATTTTGATGTTTTAAGTTTATTAAGTCAGCTGTCCTCGTTAGTAACCTACGACTAGTTGTCCAAAGTTAGATGTACAGAAATAAATCGATATATATTATCTTGAATCAATCCACGACCCAGTGTATACACGTCTCAGGCTAAATCACAACTCAAAGTATATATATTTTTGGAATCAACCTCAACCCTGTATAGCTAACTCAAAGTATATGCATCCAATTATAATGGACTTTGTGGGGTTAAAATGGTAAAAAAAAAAAAAAAAAACTCAAAAAACTGCAAAAAAAAGGCTGAAACTGCAAAAAAAAAAAAAAAAAGGAAAAAAACGGCTATTTTTTTGAAAAACCGGATCGGATCCGGATCCGGATCGGATAAAATCCGATTTATATCCGGAAAAAATCCGGTTCTCTTGAAAATCTGGATCCGGTTGGAACCGGATCGGATCTCGGATCCGGATCCAGATTTCGCTGTGTCCGGTTCTGGTTCTGTCCGGTTCCGGATCGGGTCACCGGATCGGATCTGGATCCGGTTTTTTTGCCCATCTATAGATACATCTACTAATGTCATGATAAATTCAATCTGAAATATGCATTAACGATGATTCGCGAACTTATGAAAGTAAAGTTCATTTCACATGTAGTCTAAAAATGATTTGTAATTACATGGAAGTAAAGATTTGATCATCATTATATAAATATCATTGAATTGAATATATACATTTGTTTGTATAAAAAATATTATAAAAATCTAAAAATGGCAGCCGTTATATTATTCCCGATATGGAAGACTTTATAGCACGAATCCGACCTACGACTTCTCTAACAGATTCTTTAGACGATTCCAGCCTGAAAGATAGAGAATTCATATCACCATCAAAATTTCAAGAGCTACATAATTGGATACATACCCTTAAAAATCACTTATACGAACTATACATACCTTGTCCTACTCGGACTTCAGCTGTTCTTTAAGATGCCTTTACTCCTCACGTTGAGACCTCAATTCTCTCATCTCAACTTCATATTAATTAGATTGTGGAACTTGGTTTTCCCTATCCCTATAAAATGTGAAGGTTTAATATCATGTAGTTACGTATATGCAAACGTTATGAATAAGAACTCGAGTATGGATAAGTATGCACCTCGGAGTTAAACCTCGGTAAAACCTATCTTAACATGTGTAGATTATATGTCCATCAACCACTCAAGTCTGGCTAAATGGATATGATCTGCCCTATAACCTCAATATGTAACTTACCCTGCAAGAACAAAAATTTAAACAGACATGTCGAAAGTAGCAACTACTAAAACATGTAAAATGTTACATTGTTCTGTAAAATTTCTTTGTTTCTAAATCATTGATTCCAAAAAATGAGCGATATTGTTTGAAGGGCTGGATGGTTATGGGTTTGATCAGAGTTATCATCCATTTATTTGGATTAATTCTGTTAAGGGATATCAATCATATTCTATTAGCTCATGGGTAAAACAGGGCCAACTCAAATATATTATATGTTGGCTCATGGGTCAAGGTTTATAAATCATATTGTGTTGGCTCATGAGTCAACTAAAATATATATCTTGCGTAATGGATCAAAATGTCAATCTGATCTTCATACAACACATTTACAATCGAGCTAAATACATAAGGATGGGTAACACGAGATACCTTTAGGGACCAAACATACTATTATTTGCACTTACTGCCCGCTAGTAATTCATCGAATCTTCAACGCCGTATATTAGTGTCATTGGTTCCTAAACAGCAAATTTCAACTAAAATAATAAATTTGACTATTAAAAACAATACACACATGTATACACAAAATCGAATAGAAAACAAACATATGTTTGATAGGCAACAAAACAAGTTCTTCACCACACAATTAGTTGTGTCCATTTCATCATTATCATTAGCAACAATATCCTTAACACAAATTGGGTTGTAACTATTAATTAAATATTTAAAATAAAATATAAGATAAAAATACCTGATTACCTTTCGGAACCCTTTTGGGGTTTCTCAACAAACTTGATTGGATTGCTGCTATCCACAAAATCAATCTGACCAGTCTTTGGATGACAAAAGATGATAAGAGAAACCGACTTCCACATCCATTTACCTTTAGCTCAATAAAATGATAAACTCATATCCCGAAATATGTCCTGACTTTCTTGCTCCAATCCCTAATGCATGGATCATCCTGGGGATAGCAAACATTATGCAGAACCCTAGAGTTCTTTGTAGTAAAATAATATTTGTTTTTTTCTACTTTTTGTTCATCCTATTAGACTAATAGATTATTTTTTGAGGTGATCACGAAAAAAACTCAGTGTTTGGAAAGGCAACGTAAAGTCTATGTATACCAAGATATTTGAACTTACCTATCTATCTGGTCCATTGTTGTAGCCATGATCAAACGAAATTAAAGCCAAGTGAGATATTGTGTATGAAGATTAGTTTCTTTCAAGAATACACACTGGAACCCAGGATTCAATTTTAGAGATCTCTTCAGTAGAAGCCCTTATCCACGAACTATGCCTCTGTATGTAAGCTTTGGTGATCTCATATTAAATTGTCTGCATAGCTGCAATTGGTAATCGGAAAAAAAATTAGACACATAAGTTGAAACAACACCACTATTCAATTTCACACGCAAAAAGTAATCCAAGTTAAAACTGCCACAACAACTGAAAAACACAGGAAAAAATTGCATAGCAGAAAAGGAATCCAAAAACCGATCTAAACCGGTCTTGTTCAGTTTTGAAATTTGTTTGGTAACTGGATGATAGAAGACCAATTCGAGATGGTCAATCTCCCAAGAATAAAAGACTAAGAAGAGACTCTTTGGTTAAACCAAATACTTTTTCATTCATCATAATCTTAATACAAAACAAGTTACATATTTATAGTACTCATCCTACGGTACGGTTACAAGTAACTTCAAATAACTGCCACTAGCCTAAAATAACAATTAAGGGAAATGGTTGAATTCTAGAAACATGCTGACCCATTATTGTGCACGTACCACTAATGCTAATTAACTACTAAACTTAATTAAATTGAAACTACCAAGTAACTAGTGTGAGTGCATGTAAGTTGATGTAGATCATGGTCTCAGTTTACGCACGTACAACCGAATTATGTAACTTGCAATTAGCTTGACTTCCTCAAACAAAACGTGTGGAATGATGATGTGGATTTTCTTGTTATTCCATGCTCGTATCAATACCCACCGGTTGAAAATCAACCTTGTCCTCAAGGTTGGAGAGATCTTCCATGGCGGTTTTGGGGACGGTCGTAAGAACATGCACCCATGCTCAATTAATGAACATTGCTTGTCTTCGAACCACAATTGGGACATTCCTATTGTTGTAGTCAAGGCTAGAGACTTTTTCTCCTTTTGTTTTGTCCAGCCAAATGGAAAAATGTGTATCTCCTTGAACTTCGAATCAAATTTCAAAGTAGACCACATGAATGGTTTTTCATGGACCTGTTTAAGTGAATCAACCTCAACGGATGGCAAGTCACCAACACGGTCCTGTTGTGAAAATTCAGACATGGAAACAGCTTGCATGCATGGTTGGTTAGTTTGAATGTTGACGTCGAGGTTGGGTTCGGTGACATCGAGTGTGGGTTCGGTGATATCGAATGTGGGTTCGGTGACATCGAGGGTGGTTTCGGTGTCGTATTCGGAGGCGGTGGAGTCGGTGTTTAGTGGTTCGGTGTCTTCTTCGTCAAGAGTGGCGGTCTGGTGTGAGATTTCGGTGTCGTCAAGAAGATACTTAGCCATATTATGTGCTAAGTCTGTCCCCGGATTACACCTAATCATGGTAGCAGCCAAACGGGCCATTGCGACTTGGAGTCGGGGCCCGACAGGTCGGTGACGTATGGCATCCCATTGTTCATTTATGGCATCCCATGATTCATTGAGGGAGGGACTCAATGAAAGCACCATTGATACAGTTTCTTCGAGTCAACCGCGAACTCCAAAGATAGAGGCCGATTCGAGATGGCTAATCTCCAAAGAATATAGACTTGTGGAAAAGAGACTTTGGCTTAACCCAAATAATTCATTCATTCATCATAATCTTAATACAAAACAAGTTACATATTTATAGTACTCATTCTACGGTACGGTTACAAGTAACTTCAAATAACTGCCACTAGCCTAAAATAACAATTAAGGGAAATGGTTGAATTCTAGAAACATGCTGACCCATTATTGTGCACGTACCACTAATGCTAATTAACTACTAAACTTAATTAAATTGAAACTACCAAGTAACTAGTGTGAGTGCATGTAAGTTGGTGTAGATCATGGTCTCAGTTTACTCACGTACAACCGAATTATGTAACTTGCAATTAGCTTGACTTCCTCAAACAAAACGTGTGGAATGATGATGTGGATTTTCTTGTTATTCCATGCTCGTATCACTGGACCATAAACCAAATAATAAATTGGAGTTTTATGGCTTGCAAAATTAAAGTATATATAATGATAACATTTAAGTTTGAAAGCCAAAACTGGTTTGATTCCAGACCATATTAAACCTAATCAAAGACGATTGCTAAATAATCCTGGACAGAGAAGCCGCGAGATTGGTTTTAAAAAACTGTAAGACTGAAAAGCGAACTAAATATAGTGTACCAGTTCTGTTCAGTTCTTCAGTTTTGTTGTTCTACGTCAATTTTGCAAGCTTTCAGTCAATATACCTGCAAATGAAGGTGCTGCTTCTTTTGATTTAAAAGCTTCACATGCCTAAGATAGATCAGTTATTGCATTAGCCATGTATCGGAGTAGATTCGACCCTTCAAGAACAACACCAAAACTTTAATGATTTAATGAATGAAGATATAAGAAAATATATCTATCGTCAAATAGCGCAACTGGAAATTCGTAAGATGATGCATCAACTAAACATTCATTAAGTTTTTGAATTTTTAATATTTTAAAAAAATATAATTTCCCTATTAGATAGTCTTAGTACGCTTCATAAAACATCAGAATACCAAATTCATTATCAGCACACAATCTAATAGGGATGTCACTTGACACCTAGATTCGCATTTATTTTATTTAATCTCAGACCATAATACATTATAATATTGACAAAGTTAACTTTAGGAGCTTGTATAAATTGATGTCTGCAAGCCACAAGATGTTATAAAGGAACTAATGACATCTCGAAAGAAATTGTACCTTTGATTCAAAAGGCGATATAGTATTCTGGATTCGTTCTTGACACTTCATCAAGAGAGTGACTTGAACTTTTTTTGTCTACCACCTATTAAAAGAATCATAGGAAACTTAATGGATAAGGTAATAGCATAATAGAAAATTAATAATCTACCAAACACGATAAATGTTGATAGCAATACGCTCTAAATTATAGAAGAGCGAACAATGAATTGGTTTATGTACTTAAAATATTTCAAAGGTTGATTAATCAGTGCACATTACCTGTATAATGTTTCCTATAGGATGTTTATGTGCCCCTTCTTAGGGACATTAACTACTGATTACGCTTAATTAAATATCAGAACCGAAATTTTACAATAAAAAGATAGTTTCGATCGGTCGTTGATCCGCTGTCCAGTAATTTTTTTAAACCCTAATGTAACTAAAAATAAATCCAAAAAACGCTTTCTATCGCACATTTTAGAAATCAAATATTGAACAAACCCTAAATCTTAAATCAAAAGATACAGAAAATAGATAGAATACCTAACAAAGGCTACTGTTTGTTGATATCGATTGAACATGTGCGAACCCTAATGCTTCATGAAACTGATTCGATCGGTGTTGCATCAGAAAATAATTGAATCGATCGATTCAAGATGTACGAATCCTAGATCCACATGCTTCGTCAATTCTCTATTATTGTTCGGATATTTCCTGGTACTGGTTTTTTGTTAGATTGTGAATGTGAATTATGGAATCAGTAAGTCAGGACTCAGGACCCCGTATTTTTTTATTTTGATTGGAAGAGTGATGGACATTTTTGTCAATAAACAATAGAAAATGATGAGAGCGACAATTGTTGAGGGATCAATAAAATCAATGGTTATTATTAAAAGATGAGAGTTAATCTAATGGTCCTCTTTTTGCCATGTCAAAACTTTTAAAGGTTGATTAGCTAAAACTGACTTTATTATTATATATAATATAGATATAGATATAGATATAGATATAGATAATCACTACAAATCAGACATCCAAACCCTAACAAAAATTATTAATATTAATATTAAAATAAATTTGTTAAAAGCATTCTACATATATATAAACCTCAGTAGCTAGAAGCAATCTAGTACACTCCTCAGCACTAAGCAAAAAGTCACCATAGATTTGCCAAAAATTCTTGTCATGATCAAATGCATATAAAAGAAGAGACACGCTATTCTTAGGTCCCAATGTCTGGGAAAGAAATTTATCACGTGAGATGAATAGCCATAAAGGTAACACAAATAAAGTTGCTTTCATCATAACAACTTCAACTCGGAAAATTGAGAGGACGACATATAAACACAAAAAGTACCTCTGGATTTGTTGAGTTAATAATATCGAATATTGGATGTCCAGCTGGTATTATGTCTGGAAAGAACATCCACAGGGTATTTTGACTTATAGTTAACATCAACTCCAACGGTATCTCCATTACTACCTTAAAATCAAGCGTAAAACAACGTTATTACTCATCTTCATTTATTTATAATAAAGAATCAATATAGATGACCAACATGTATTCATATAAATGCAAAATGACTCACCTTAGCACGACAAAAAGGTTCAATATCTTCCGAGGCATAAACACCGAAACCATTCTGACCTTCCAAAATTCCATTCCATAGGCTCTCATACTTCTAACAAATCCCATTTTAAAAAATTCAGGATCAGTTGCTCCAACTGTTTTGTGAAAAGTAACTAATACGGTAAGTTACAATCACTAACTCAACTAATAACCACATGTCAACAAACTAATACACAACAACAAAAACTAGTAACATAAACCCTAACATAAATAGGACCTTAGAAGCAGGTGTATCTTCTGGCTGAAATAGAGTTTAAAAAGATGAATTAATGGTCTCCGGTGTGTCAAAAGCTGCTCTAGCTTTAATTCCCCCAATTCTCTTAGTAGCGTTACATTTCTAAGTCAAATTAGGTGTCGTTGTAGTCAATCTTCTTCAATTTCTTCCCTACCTGCTTTAAATTAAACGTTATTATTGTAAAAGATAGATATAGATATACATGCATATAATATAGATACATGACGATGTAGATGGAGAGAAATAGGGCTAGAACCTGATAATCTTTGATGAAGCAATTAATTGATTGCAAAAAAGAACTCAGGAAACCATTATATTATGCACGCACCAGATAACCCAAAATCAAAGAAAGACTTTATTTCACAAAATAATCTATAACAAACTCTTGCCAAAATTACGGAACAAATGAACTCTCACCACTACGAATTACAATTGCTCACAAAATATGAACAATTTCTACAAAACAACTCAGACATTGAAACCCTAATTTTGGACAGAAAACAAACCGGAGCTAGAGAGAAAATTGAATCAGTGTTGAATGAATGAAGTAGTAGTCAACGGGAGTATATATATATTTAGGGTTTAGAAACCCAGAACTAACATAAAAACCCATGAACTCTTAATCTTTCACTTTAGCCACAACAACTTCAATCTTAAACTCCAAACTTCATAAGTTTCAACCAGCACTCCAGAATTTCAATAATGACCCAACAGCCCTTTAACTTATCAAATAAAACCTTGCACAATAACAAACAAAGCTAGTTAATCAACTAAATAACTAGTCAATGATAAAATTGTTTAAATATAACCTTTTAACACCCTCCCTTAATCTTATCATTGAAAACATCAAGCATTTTCAACTGCTCATACAAATACATATGTTGAACTTGTAACGACCCATCCTAATCCATAAGAACGAATACAATAATATATGATTACATCGCGAGGTACTTGACCTCTATATGATACATTTTACAAACATTGCATTCTTTTTTTTTAAGATAAACTTTCATTACATCGAAAGTTGACGGCATGCATACCATTTCATAATACATCCAACTATAGTTGACTTAATAATAATCTTGATGAATTCAACGACTCGAATGCAACGTCTTTTGAAATATGTCATGAATGACTCCAAGTAATATCTCTAAAATGAGCAAATGCACAGCGAAAGATTTCTTTCAAACCTGAAAATAAACATGCTTTCAAGTGTCAACCAAAAGGTTGGTGAGTTCATTAGTTTATCATAAATATTCATTTTCATCATTTTAATAGACCACAAGATTTTCATTTTCATTTCTCATAAATATACGTCACATGCATAGAGACAAAAATCATTCATATGGATTGAACACCTGGTAACCGACATTAACAAGATGCATATAAGAATATCCCCTATCATTTCGGGACATCCATCGGACATGATAAAACAACATCGAAGTACTAAAGCATCCGCTACAACGGATGGGGTTTGTTAGGCCCAATAGATCTATCTTTAGGATTCGCGTCAATTATTAGATCGGTTTACTAATTCTTAGACTACCAAGCAAAAGGGGCATATCCGGCTTCGATCATTCAACCATATAATGTAGTTTCGATTACTTGTGTCTATTTCGTAAAACATTTATAAAAGCGCATGTATTCTCAGTCCCAAAAATATATATTGCAAAAGCATTTAAAAAGAGAGTAATGAAACTCACGATACTGTATTTTGTAGTAAAATACATATGACGACATTGAACAATGCAGGGTTGGCCTCGGATTCACGAACCTATATCATTTGTATATTTATTAATATACATAATTGTAATCGAACACATATATGTATAAATTTATTAGTTATATTCTTTTTATATTAATAGCAAATATATATATATATATATATATATATATATATATATATATATATATATATGTTTCATATATTCATTTTTTATATAAAAATATTAATTTTTGTTATGTTATATGTATTAAATATATCATTTTTATATTAATAATAATAGTTAAAATAATACTAAAATAATATTAGTGGTGGTAAAAATGATTATTATATTTAATATTATTAATAAGATAGTAATGTTAGTAATTCTATTAATAATAATAATAATGATATTAACGTTAATAAATGTAAAGATATTAATTTTATTGTTAATGATAATTATGATAATGATTTTGGTAACTACATAATAATACTGATAATAATAATAATAATAATGATAGTTTTAGTGATGTCAAAAATAATAATTTTAGTAAAAATTATAATAATAATAATAATAATAATAATAATAATAATAATAATAATAATAATAATAATAATAATAATAATAGTAATTATTTAATAATAACGATACTAATAATTGTAATTGTAATCATATTTATAATAATGATAATATGTATAATAATACATATGCTAATAATAATAATAATAATAGGAATATCTCTAATATTTATCTAATGATACTAATATTAGTGTTTATGAACATAATAATAAATTTTTATTATATTCATAATAATAATAATAGTAATATTGATAATAATAACTATAATTGTAGTAATGATAATAACTAGTTGTGGAGCCCTCGCTTCGCGCCGGGGGCTCCGTTTTGTGAATGCGAATTAAAAAAAAGTCTTGATCTATTTTATAAAATAGAATTTTTTCGACATCTAACATTGAAGGGTTGTTCCTTTTGTGAAAGTTGCTTCTTTTAGCTTTTTTTAAAAAAAAATGTTAGTTGATCTATTTTGTAAAAAAAAATGTTTTTCGACATCTTTTGATAGCATTGAAAGGTTGTTCATTTTATGAAAGTTGACTCTTTTATAGTTTAGGAGAAAAAAAATAGCAAAAAAAGTTTGACTTTCGCACTCATCCCTCTATCTGTATTAAAAACTTTTTCTTAAACATGGATTTTTATTTATGATTTTAGATTATAACATTGTAAATGTTATATTCATTAATTATAAAATTTAAATTTTTAAGTAATACAAAAAATAGTTTATATATGTTCAATGTTATTTAACGGAACCTTAATAATAATGATTCAATATGAATTTTTTATTTGTTTATTTAATCATTATGGAGTTTTTTGTTGTGTTGTTTAAAATTATGAGTGTAATGTTCTGTCCACTTTTGAAGCCCATGCGGCTAATCAAGCCCACATATTTATTAGAGCCCATACAATATTATGTTTTAAGTTTTTTCTCCCATTGAATATTGTGGTAAACACATTCCAACGTATCATTAACAATGATCTTCTTTGTTTAAACACGTAACCTCCTTATCCCAATTATATCATATCATCGCCTTTAAATTTTTTTTTTTTTTTAAATTCATCTTACTCCGTATATCATAACTTTATCGGAGAACATTTTATTCCGTATCCATCTCCGTCCTCTTACCCTGGTATCTTTCATCGTTGTGTGCCCGCCCGCCAGACCGCCGTAGATAGCCGTCCGTCCGAACATTGTATATGACGTCGGCTTGTCTTATCCATCAACCGGCAACTACGCTTTGCCGCTGGTGTAGATCTATATTTTGTTTAGACCTATGTTTAGATCCTTAATTATAGTATAGATCTATACTTTTTAGTCCGTGTTTAGATCTATATATATTTTGTTTAGATTTCTATTTTTTTGTTATATTTGATTTAATATATATGGTTATATTTGATTTAGTATATATACATATATACATTTTTTGTAATAGATCTACTTGAAATGAGGTAAAATTGTGAAATTCGATGATTAATTTGATCGGAGATCAACAATGTTGGTAGCTAGAGTTTGATGTTTCCGGTGGCCGGCGGTGACAGGTAGCTGGTGGAGGACGTCGGTAACAGGTGGCCGGTGGTGGCCGCAGTAACAGGTGGCTGGTGGCGGCCGCCGGAGACAGGTGGTTGTTAGTGGTGTTTGGAGGATGTTAGAAGTAGTTGTGTAGAGGTTGAGTAGGCATTTTGGAAGAAAAAAAAGAAATGAAATGACGAAAATACCCTTGGGCACTATTGATGAATAGCAGAACAGTGTTTTGTCAATTAGTTATATTGATAAATACTAAAAATGATAAATTAATGATTATAACATTAATAATACTTATAATAATAATAATATTTGTTATAATTCTTATAACTATAATAATAATAATAATAATAATAATAATAATAATAATAATAATAATAATAATAATAATAATAATAATAATAATAATAATAATAATAATAATAATAATAATAATAATAATAATAATAATAATAATAATAATAATAATAATAAGATAATAGGAATGCTACCTCTATGTATCAAGCTTTAAAAAAAATAAACGCCCATGCTCGGGCTCGAACCCGTGACCTCTCGGTTAGACACAAACACATTGAACCGTCCCTCTGTTTCTCTAATCCTTATTTAATACCACGGAATAAATATATAACCTATGTATCTATCAATTCCTTCTTCTTCATTCATCATCTAACCCTCATCATCATTATCTTTCGTATATCATAATCGTCATCACCTTAGACATCATTATTTTCATATTCACAGTACATCGTATCACTATCATCATTGTGCTCGTTCCTCATATTGCTTCTTCACATCATCATTATCTTATTATAACATCTTATCGTAAAAAAAATATAACAAGCAGCAGTACCAAGTCGTCCAGTAACAGATATTTCTTGGGCTGATTTCGAATATATAATGGGCTTATTGTTAATCCATCAATTTTATTACTTGAAGCCCAACTAACAAGCAAGATACTTGTATCAAGTTCACAAGCCCAATAAGATTTAGTTGTTAAATGGCCGGAGGCCCGTAATAAATTTCAGAGTAATTGATTTGGTGCGTGAATTTAAAAGGGACAGCCTTGGTCCACAAAAATTCTTTAACCGGCAAGTGGAAATATAATTATAAAACAAAGAAATTTATACGATGGTGATTTGAACCAAGAAAATAGGAATAGCAGCGGTTTAACAGGTGTTGACGTGGTTTAATGGTTGTGGAACTTTGTTTTTATATCGGCGGAATAGTAATAGAACTGTAGTAGCAGTTACAGTCTTCATCTTTTTCGTGTTAACCGATCGAAAACAGGCCGGAACAGTAGCAACAAGAAATGAATTGCAGTAGCCGTGAAATGTTTGAGTGGTTTTATGGATTAAACAGAAACATAGTGGAAATGAATTGAAGGTTGTTTGATGCGTTGTTTCGTCCCTTTTCAAATGGCTGTAACAGAAATATATTGAAAAAGAAACGCAGCACAATGGTCAATCCTGGTAGCTGTTCATGTGGGTTAGTGGTGGTTATGGGTGATCTTTAGTGGTGGTTGGAATAGAAATCTATAGCAATACAGTGGCACTTTCGTGGTGGTTTTCAATGGACAAAAATGGAAGAGATAGAGAGAGAGAGAGAGAGAGAGAGAAAAGGTGGCGTTTCAAGGTAATGGTAGTTGGTGGTGTTGGGCTGTTGTTCAGTGAAATGTCCCGTTCATATTGATTATAAACGTTCCACATTAAGTGATTTTGTCGCGAGGTTTTGACCTCTATATGAGACTTTTTTTTAAGACTGCATTCATTTTTAAAACAACCATAACCTTTATTTTATCGATAAAGGTTTAAAAAGCATTACTTAGATTATCAAATAATTATAATCTAAAATATATTGTTTACACACGACCATTACATAATGGTTTACAATAAGAATATATTACATCAAAAATAAGTTTCTTGAATGCAGTTTTTACATAATATCATACAAGCATGGACTCCAAATCTTGTCCTTATTTTAGTATGCAACAGCGGAAGCTCTTAATAATCATCTGAGAATAAACATGCTTAAAACGTCAACAAAAAATGTTGGTGAGTTATAGATTTAACCTATATATTATCAAATCATAATAATAGACCACAAGATTTCATATTTCAATATACATCCCATACATAGAGATAAAATTCATTTATATGGTGAACACCTGGTAACCGACATTAACAAGATGCATATAGAATATCCCCATCATTTCGGGACACCCATCGGGCATGATAATTTCGAAGTACTAAAGCATTCCAAATTCCAGAATAGGGCTTGTTGGGCCCGATAGATCTATTTTTAGGATTCGCGTCAATTTGGGGGTCTGTTCCCAAATTCTTAGGCTACCAAGCTAAAAAGGGGCATATTCGGCTTCGATCATTCACCCATATAATGTAGTTTCATTTACTTGTGTCTATTTCGTAAAACATTTATAAAATTGCATGTATTCTCATCCCAAAATATTAGATTTTTAAAAGTGGGACTATAACTCACTTTCACAGATTTTTACTTCGTCGGGAATTAAGACTTGGCCACTGGTCGATTCACGAACCTATAACAAATATGTACATAAATATCAAAGTATGTTCAAAATATATTTACAACATTTTTAATACGTTTTACTGTATTAAGTTTATTAAGTCAACTGTCCTCGTTAGTAACCTATAACTAGTTGTCCATAGTTAGATGTACAGAAATAAATCGATATATTTTATCTTGAATCAATCTACGACCCAGTGTATACACGTCTCAGGCTAGATCACAACTCAAAGTATATATATTTTTGGAATCAACCTCAACCCTGTATAGCTAACTCTAACATTACTGCATATATGATGTGTTTGGGTGACGAGCTTGTTGGAGTTTATGGGAGCTTATAGGAGCTTGAGCTTATGATTTTAATAAGCTCCAAGTCATAAGCTTCGTTTGGTAGAGAAAAAAAGTAGAGCTTATGAAAATCATAAGCTCTGAAAAAATAAGCTACTTTTAGTAGCTTATGAAAAAAAAGTAGAGCTTATGAACTGAAAAATAAGCTCCAGCTAGTTTACCAAACACTTATAAAAAATAATAAGCTCCAGCTACCAGCTTAAAAAATAAGCTCCAGCTCTATCTCATAAGCTCCAGCTCCAGCGACAAGCTCCAGCTCCAGCTACTTTCATCCAAACACACCCATAGAGTGTCTATGGTTGTTCCAAATAATATATATAGATGGGTCGATATGATATGTCAAAACATTTGCATACGTGTCTATGGTAACCCAAGATTACATAATATATTAGAATACATGTATAATACAATATAAGTTAGCTAGGATATAATTAATATAGATTTGTTACCAATTTTCACGTAGCTACAACAAGCAAAAATATCCAATCTTGTTTTACCCATAACTTCTTCGTTTTAAATACGTTTTGAGTGTTTCAAGTTGCTATGGTTTCATATTGAACTTAAGTTTATGAATCTAAACAGAAAAAGTATAAGTTTATAGTCAGAAATACAGGTTATAAGTCATTTTTGTAAAGGTAGTCATTTCAGTCGAAAGAACGACGTCTAGATGACCATTTTGAAAAACATACTTCCACTTTGAGTTTAACCATGATTTTTGGATATAGTTTCATGTTCATAAGAAAAATAATTTTCCCAGAAGAACAACTTTTAAATCAAAGTTCATCATAGTTTTTAATTAACTAACCCAAAACAGCCCGCGGTGTTACTACGACGGCGTATATCCGGTTTTACGGTGTTTTTCGTGTTTTCCAGTTTTAAATCATTAAGTTAGCATATCATATAGATATAGAACATGTGTTTAATTGATTTTAAAAGTCAAGTTAGAAGGATTAACTTTTGTTTGAGAACAAGTTTAGAATTAACTAAACTATGTTCTAGTTATTTCAAGTTTAAACCTTAGAATAAGGTAGTTTTATATATATGAATCGAATGATGTTATGAACATCATTACTACCTCAGGTTTTGTGGATAAACCTACTGGAAATGAGAAAAATAGATCTAGCTTCAAAGGATCCTTGTATGGCTTGAAAGTTCTTGAAGTAGAATCATGACACGAAAACAAATTCAAGTAAGATTTCCACTCGAAATAAGATTGTTAAAGTTATAGAAAATGAATCAAAGTTTGAATATGAGTATTACCTTGTATTATAAAGATATCTTACTGTAAATAAGAAAGATTTCTTGAGTTTGGATGATCACTCAAAGTGGATTTGCAAGATTGGAAGTAAGCTAGCAAACTTGGAAGTGTTGTTGGTGTGTTCTTGAGTAGTTATTTTATAACTTGGTTTATGTATGGATTTATGAACTAGATTGAGCTAAATTTTGTTGAAGATGATGAAGAACACTTAGAACAAAGTAAGAACACTTGAGAGAGAGTAGTTTGATGCATGTAAGTTGCAAAATGAAAGTGTTTGTGGACTTCATCATTCACGTGAATATGGAGGTGTCATATAGGCTCCATTAGTTTGTTATTTTGTGAGATATTTCATACTAGATGTTAAATGATGGTTCCCGCATGGTTAGGTGACTCACATGGGCTGCTAAGAGCTAATAACTGGAGTGTATATACCAATAGTAAATACATTTAGAAGCTGTGTATTGTACGAGTACAAATACGAGTACATACGAGTAGAATTGTTGATGAAAATGAATGAGGATGTAATTGTAAGCATTTTTGTTAAATAGAAGTAATTTGATAAGTGTCTTGAAGTCTTTCTAAAGTGTATGAATACATATTAAAACACTACATGTATATACATTTTAACTGAGTCGTTAAGTCATCGTTAGTCGTTACATGTAAGTGTTGTTTTGAAGCCTTTAGGTTAACGATCTTGTTAAGTGTTGTTAACTCATTGTTTATTATATCAAATGAGATATTAAATTATTACATTATCATGATATTATGATGTATTAACGTATCTTAATATGATATATATATATATATATATATATATATACAATTAAATGTCGCTACAACGATAATCGTTACATATATGCCTCGTTTCGAAATCCTTAAGTTAGTAGTCTTGTTTTTACATATGTAGTTCATTTTTAATATACTTAATGATATGTTTACTTATCATAATACCATGTTTACTATATATATATCCATATATATGACATCGTATAGTTTTTACAAGTTTTAACGTTCGTGAATCACCGGTCAACTTGGGTGGTCAATTGTCTATATAAAACCTATTTCAATTAATCAAGTCTTAACAAGTTTGATTGCTTAACATGTTAGAAACACTTAATCATATAAATATCAATTTCATTTAATATATATAAACATGGAAAAGTTCAGGTCACTACAGTACCTACCCGTTAAATAAATTTCGTCCCGAAATTTTAAGCAGTTGGAGGTGTTGACGTATCTTCTGGAAATAAGTGCGGGTACTTCTTCTTCATCTGATCTTCTCGTTCCCAGGTGAATTCGGGTCCTCTATGAGCATTCCATCGAATCTTAACAATTGATATCTTGTTTTGCTTAAGTCTTTTAACCTCACGATCCATTATTTCGACGGGTTCTTCGATAAATTGAAGTTTTTCGTTGATTTGAATTTCGTCTAAGGGAATAGTGAGATCTTCTTTAGCAAAACATTTTTCCAAATTCGAGACATGGAAAGTGTTATGTACAGCCACGAGTTGTTGAGGTAACTCAAGTCGGTAAGCTACTGGTCCGACACGATCAATAATCTTGAATGGTCCAATATACCTTGGATTTAATTTCCCTCGTTTACCAAATCGAACAACGCCTTTCCAAGGTGCAACTTTAAGCATGACCATCTCTCCAATTTCAAATTCTATATCTTTTCTTTTAATGTCAGCGTAGCTCTTTTGTCGACTTTGGGTGGTTTTCAATCGTTGTTGAATTTGGATGATCTTCTCGGTAGTTTCTTGTATTATCTCCGGACCCGTAATCTATCTATCCCCCACTTCACTCCAACAAATCGGAGACCTGCACTTTCTACCATAAAGTGCTTCAAACGGCGCCATCTCAATGCTTGAATGGTAGCTATTGTTGTAGGAAAATTCTGCTAACGGAAGGTGTCGATCCCAACTATTTTCGAAATCAATAACACATGCTCGTAACATGTCTTCAAGTGCTTGTATCATCCTTTTACTCTGCCCATCAGTTTGTGGATGATAGGCAGTACTCATCTCTAGACGAGTTCCTAATACTTGCTGTAATGTCTGCCAGAATCTTGAAATAAATCTGCCATCCCTATCTGAGATAATAGAGATTGGTATTCCATGTCTAGAGACGACTTCCTTCAAATACAGTCGTGCTAACTTCTCCATCTTGTCATCTTCTTTTATTGGCAGGAAGTGTGCTGATTTGGTGAGATGATCAACTATTACCCAAATAGTATCAAAACCACTTGCAGTCCTTGGTAATTTAGTGATGAAATCCATGGTAATGTTTTCCCATTTCCATTCCGGGATTTCGGGTTGTTGAAGTAGACCTGATGGTTTCTGATGCTCAGCTTTGACCTTAGAACACGTCAAACATTCTCCTACATATTTAGCAACATCGGCTTGCATACCTGGCCACCACAAATGTTTCTTAAGATCCTTGTACATCTTTCCCGTTCCAGGATGTATTGAGTATCTGGTTTTATATGCTTCTCTAAGTACCATTTATCTCATATCTCCAAATTTTGGTACCCAAATTCTTTCAGCCCTATACCGGGTTCCGTCTTCCCGAATATTAAGATGCTTCTCCGATCCTTTGGGTATTTCATCCCTTAAGTGTCCCTCTTTTAAAACTCCTTGTTACGCCTCCTTTATTTGAGTAGTAAGGTTAGTGTGAATCATTATATTCATAGCTTTTACACGAATAGGTTCTCTGTCCTTTCTGCTCAAGGTGTCGGCTACCACATTTGCCTTCCCCGGGTGGTAACGAATCTCAAAGTCGTAATCATTCAACAATTCGATCCATCTGCGCTGCCTCATGTTCAGTTGTTTCTGATTAAATATGTGTTGAAGACTTTTGTGGTAGGTATATATAATACTTTTGACCCCATATAAGTAGTGCCTCCAAGTCTTTAATGCAAAAACAATCGCGCCTAATTCCAAATCATGCATCGTATAATTCTGCTCGTGAATATTCAATTGTCTAGACGCATAAGCAATTACTTTTGTTCGTTGCATTAATACACAACTGAGACCTTGCTTTGAGGCCTCACAATATATTACAAAATCATCATTCCCTTCAGGTAATGACAATATAGGTGCCATAGTTAACTTTTTCTTCAACAATTGAAACGCTTTTTCTTGTTCATCCTTCCATTCAAATTTCCTCCCTTTATGCGTTAATGCAGTCAAGGGTTTTGCTATTGTGGAAAAATCTTGGATGAACCTTCTGTAGTAACCAGCTAGTCCTAAAAATTGGCGTATATGCTTCGGAGTTTTCGGGGTTTCCCACTTTTCAACGGTCTCAATCTTTGCTGGATCCACCTGAATACCTTCTTTGTTCACTATGTGACCGAGGAATTGAACTTCTTCCAACCAAAATGCACACTTTGAAAACTTAGCGTACAGTTTTTCTTTTCTCAGCAATTCTAGCACTTTTCTCAAATGTTCTTCGTGCTCTTGATCATTCTTCGAGTAAATAAGTATGTCATCGATGAAAACAATGACAAACTTTTCAAGATATGGCCCACACACTCGGTTCATGAGGTCCATGAACACAGCTGGTGCGTTAGTCAATCTAAACAGCATAACCATAAACTCGTAATGACCGTAACGCATCCTAAAAGCAGTCTTTGGAATATCATCCTTCTTCACCCGCATTTGATGATACCCAGAACGTAAATCAATCTTCGAATAAATCGACGAGCCTTGTAGTTTATCAAATAAGTTGTCGATTCTCGGTAATGGGTAACGGTTCTTGATGGTAAGTTTGTTCAACTCTCGGTAGTCGATACACAACCTAAATGTACCATCTTTCTTCTTGACAAACAGAATAGGAGCTCCCCATGGTGATGTACTTGGTCGAATAAAACCACGCTCTAAAAGTTCCTGTAACTGACTTTGTAATTCTTTCATTTCAATGGGTGCGAGTCTGTATGGAGCATGAGCTATTGGTGCAGCTCTTGGTACAAGGTCTATTTGAAATTCAACGGATCGTTGTGGGGGTAATCCTGGTAATTCTTTCGGAAATACATCGGGAAATTATTTTGCGACGGGAACATCACTGATGTTCTTTTCTTCAGGTTTAACTTCTTCGATGTGTGCTACAATGACGTAACAACCTTTTCTTATTAGTTTTGCGCCTTCAAACTACTAATAAGATTTAACTTCGCGTTGTGCTTTTCTCCGTAAACCATTAAAGCTTTTTCCTTTTCACGCATAATGTGAATCGCATTTTTGTAACAAACGACCTCTGCTCTCACCTTTTTCAACCAGTCCATACCAATTATTACATCAAAACTCCCTAACTCGACTGGTATTAAATCAATTTTAAACGTTTCATCCTCCAGTTTAATTTCTCTATCCCGACATATATTATCTGCTGAAATTAATTTATCGTTTGCTAATTCGAGTAAAAATTTACTATCCAAAGGCATCAATGGGCAACTTAACTTAGCACAAAAATCTCTACTCATATAGCTTCTATCCACACCCGAATCAAATAAAATATAAGCAGATTTATTATCAATAAGAAACGTACCCGTAACAAGCTCCGGGTCTTCCTGCACTTCTGCCGTATTAATATTGAAAACTCTTCCGCGGCCCTGCCCATTTGTATTCCCCTGATTCGGGCAATTACTTCTAATGTGGCCCGGTTTTCCACATCCATAACAAACAAAGGCGGCATTACTTGTTTCACAACTATTTGTTCCTTTAGTTCTGTTAAACTTTGATCCGTAGACCTCACACTTTTTCGCATCATGGCCAGTTCTTTTACACTTGGTGTAAAATGCCGTGCAGAACCCATTCTGGTGGTACTCTTCACATCTTTGGCATTTTTGGTTTTTGTTGCCGTTGTTGTTATTGAGGTTGTTGTTGGGATTGTTTTTGTTGTTGGAATGGTTGTTGTAGTTGTTGTTGTTGCTGGGACATTTGTTGTAGTTATTGTTGGGATTGCGGTTATTATTGCGATTGTTGTTGCGGTTGTGGTTGTAATTGTTGTTGTTGCTGTATTGGTGACCCTTGTCACTGGTTTCTTCCCATTTTCTCTTGAGTTGTTTCGTGTTGGCTTCTTCGGCCGCCTGCTCTTTAATTCTTCTGTCAATCTGATTTATGAGTTTATGAGCCATTCGACTTGCCTTTTGTATGGAAGCGGGCTCTTGTGAACTCACATCTTCTTGAATCCTTACTGGTAACCCTTTTATAAACGTGTCGATCTTCTCTTCTTCATCTTCAAACGTTCCTGGACATAATAGGCACAACTCTGTGAATCGTCGTTCATATGTGGTAATGTCGAACCCTTGTGTTCGTAACTCTCTAAGCTCTACCTTGAGCTTATTGACTTCGTTTCTAGGACGGTACTGCTCGTTCATCAATTGCTTGAATGCCGACCACGGTAGTGCGTAAGCAGCATTTTGTCCTACCTGTTCAAGATAGGTGTTCCACCACGTTAACGCAGTACCTGTGAAGGTATGCGTAGCGTACTTAACTTTGTCCTCTTCAGTACACTTACTTATGGTAAACATCGATTCGACTTTCTCGGTCCAATCCAATTGGTCCTTCAGTTCCATCAAATTCCAAAGGTTTGCAGGCAGTGAATTCTTTATAGGAGCATCCTAGACGATTTCTTGTGGAATTAGTTCCACTGCTCGATCCAGAGTTATTGTTATTTTGCATCGCAGCCTGTACTGCGGCTATGTTTGCTGCAAGGAAAACACGGAAGTCTTCCTAGCTCATGTTCAAATTCTGACGAGTCGCCGGTGCCATTTCCTTCAAAAATAGCCAAAAGAATTGAGTTAATCATATAGATTTTAAGAGTAGTCGATAGTATCTCGTAGCATTATATGAACTTATTTATAAAAGCTTTTTCTTCATATTAGCATTTTATAGTTTTAATTCGGGTAGTACCTACCCGTTAAGTTCATACTTACTAGCTACTGTACAACTCAACTACTACGCTTCTATATGAAAAACTTATTACAATAATATTTCGCGTTCAACCTTTATACAATATTTTACAAACTTACAATATCACTATTTTACATATAGGATGAAATATAGCACATAATATCTTTGCTACTCAGCAGCTATAAAGGCAATTCTAGTTAATACGCAAGTTGTTCAGCAAAACAAATAAAGACACGTAATTTATAAGTCCAGAAACAAGTCATGCATTCAGGTTTTACTAAGACGACTTCCCATCCTTTGTCTTGTGGAAAGTAACCGTTATGACCATTGGCTAGGCAGCATGTTGTAATATCGTCAAAAGGACGAGGGTTTCGTAATGTCCAACAGCCTCGCAATAATCTAAAAACCTTGTTTCTCACCCCAACTACTGAATCCGTCACTTGTGGGAAGGTTTTATTTAAAAGTTGTAACCCGATATTCTTTTTCTCACTTTGGTAAGAAGCGAACATCACTAACCCGTAAGTATAACATGCTTCTTTATGTTGCATGTTCGAAGCTCTTTCTAACTCACGAAATCCTATGTTGGGATATGTTGAGTCAAAATAGGTTCTTAACCCGTAGCGTAAAATTGCATTTGGGTTCCCCGCATTTAATGCTTTAAAGAAAACGCGGCGTAACTTATAGTCTCCCCAATGTGATATACCCCACCTATCAAAGGAAAGCCTTTTATAAACTAAGGCATTTCTGGAAAGTCTTTCAAATATTTGACAAGTTAATTTCGCCATAACTAAATGTGCTGATGAATTCTGACCGACTCTAGACAAGATTTCCTCAATCATATCCTCTGGTAGGTCTTCTAAAATATTCGGTTGTCTACCCTTAACGTCCATTTTGTTTTTATACTGTAAAATAGACAAGGATTAGATTCGTAAAAGATAATTAACAAAGAATACAAGCAATTTTTACACAGAACATAAAAGTACAAACACACTACAATACATATAATACACAACATGATTACAACCCTCTACTCTGAATCACTGGTTTCTTCTTCTTCGGACTTGGTTCATTTTCCTAATTTTCTAGGGATATATGGTGTTCCTCTAATACGAGCCGTTGTTTTCCACAATGTATAATAATAATAATAATAATAATAATAATAATAATAATAATAATAATAATAATAATAATAATAATAATAATAATAATAATAATAGTAATTATTTAATAATAACGATACTAATAATACATATGCTGGACGACCGTAATAGTAGTAGCAATAAACCTAAAGTTGGTAGGATTATTATAAAGTTGCCAAAAAGATGTTGGACGACCTTAAGATACCGTAGTATGTTCTGTATGATGATGATGCACTCGTGGTTCATTTCAGGCATTGGATTAGTGCATGACATATTCGATTGTCCCATGATGTTGAACGATATTCAATATAAACAATCGAGCAATTTGTGATGATTGAAGGTGTTGGTGAGTTTTATCATTGAAGGTGATATAAAGTGGTGGTGGTTGATGAGGAAGAAGATGGGTTTATAATTGCATAAGAGCTACGTTATGTAAGTACTTGTGTATATATATATATATATATATATATATATATATATATATATATATATATATATATATATATATGTGTGTGTGCAGATAGAAGAGATAGATATCATATTTATAATATTAATATTAATAATTAATAATAATAATAATAATAATAATAATAATATAATAAATCAACTTGTGTTTCATTGGCGTGAATTGAAAAGAAGCAGAGAACCCGTGATTGTTGAATAGTAAAGCAGCCTATCTAAATGTCTTTTACTACCGACAGTCTTCACGGACTGTGTATCGTGCGAAATCGGTGGTGGATAAAAGTGTTCAGAAAAATTTCATATTTTTAAATTAACTATATTTATTTATTTTGGACATTATGGTATAAAATTCAATCATTAATTTGATAAATAAAAGTTACATCAACTGTCCCTCTCATTTATGAGTGAAATATAAAAAGTGTTAAAATTAAATAATTAGATCCTAAATATACTTTTAATAAGCCTATAACTCATATAACTCATTTTCGGATCACCTTTTATTTAAAAATTACATAAGTTCGAATTTAACTTGCTTAATATCAATTGAAACATCAAACGAGTATTACAATCATTTAATATTTATTTTTAATATACTTTATTTATATATAGAGATATATTTTAAATAGTAATTATTATAATATCTTATTTTTATTTTATTAATTTTTAATAACAACAACATATAATACTTCAAATTATATTTCGAATTATTATTTATATATGCATACACACATATCCATTTACAATTAATTGTTCGTGAATCGTCGAGAGCAGTCGAAGGTCAATTGAATATATGAACATTGTTTCAAAATTTTCTAGACTCAACATTACAGACTTTGCTTATCGTGTCGGAAACATATAAAGATTAAGTTTAAATTTGGTCGGAAATTTCTGGGTCGTCACAGAACTTTACCCAAACCTTTTGTAAAAATATTTGTTACTTGCTCATTTGAACCACCAAACACAACTTTAATAACACCGCAACTAACTTTCTCTCTAATAACATGAAGATCTATCTCAGAATGTTTTGATCTTTCAAGAAAAACTAGATTTGCAGTAAGTAACAAAGCAGATTTAATATCACAAAACAGATTAACGAGGAGAAGATTATCAATTTAAAAATCTTTTAACTGTATTAAAACCTAAATAATCTCACAAGTGATAGTAACTAAAGCTCTATACTCAGACTCTGTTGAAGATCTAGAAACATTAGATTATTTTTTACTTTTCCAAGAAACTAACAACCCATTTAAAAATAAACTATAACTTGTTACAGATATTCTGCTGCCCAGACATTTACCCCAATCAACATTTGAGTATGCTTTTCATTCAAAATTATAAACAGTTTTAGAGATAGATATACCATTACTTGAAGAACTCTTCAAGTACCTTAAAACTCTAAAATTAGAATGCATAAACTGACTAAGACATTGAACAGCGAAATATATGTCTGGTCTAGTTAAAGTAAGATAAATCAATTTACCAACCATTTTCTCATATTCAGTTATGTTTAAAAGTAATCTATCCTTTTCAGTTTTAACATTAGAAATTGCACAATTAGTTTCACGAGGAGTGTGAATAGGAGTTTGAATATGTCGCACTTTGCCCTCTTCCCTTGATTTTGTAACTTATTTGAGACCAGATGCCATGAATAAAATTGTTGTGCAATTAGCTTTAATATTTGTACTTCAGTTTAATTATTCAGTTATTTAAGAAGGGTGTCATGGTAGGTGTTCAGTTCTCAATTAAGTCCTAGCAGGAAGTGTTTCTAATGACGCTAATATGATAGTCAATTCTAGGAAAAAATCATTTCATATAGTTGGAAGTGGTGTAACTTCGTAAGTAATCAACAACATTTGCCAAATATCGTAACATATAGGAATACATTATTATTATCATTATAATAATAATTATAATTATTGTGATTCTAAAAGGCAAAAAGTAAAGAACACATTGAAGAACAGTACTTTTGTGTTCTATTATTTCCTATCTTATTTTAAATATAGATCACATAATAACGCATACATCTTTTGTACATGTAGATTTTATAACCGCGTAGTGGCTGGATAATGATACCTCTAACAAGGCGTATCAGAAAGCACGATTATGCCTGCACCCTGATAATTGAATTGCAGCAACGAGGACACGAGTAATACACTCAAAATTCACAAACATACAAATATGTTGCTGAAAAGGCATTTCCATTAAAACTGCTATATATTCATGGTGATTGTGTGTATATATTTACATTTTACAAACATATTATAATTAAAACAGCAACCCCAAATGAAGTGTAAATCGTGGCTATATACAACTATACAAGGCCTAGGAGCGGAGATGTTCAAACTTCATAATAATCATGCATCTTGTTGGAGCAATTTGGATCTTTGGATCGATTTTTCTAGCGAATCGGTGACTTTCGGGTATCAATTTAGTCAAACCAGATCAAATTGATCGGATTAGATCGATGTCTAGAGTCGTTATTTGACTTGGTTTGGGTTTTAGGACTGACTTGGATGAGAGGATTGGCTAGTGTTATGTAGGGTTATGGAGAGTGATCACCCGTAATAATGAAGCCTTACTCCTTATATACTTGTATGGGCCCGGTCCGTACGGATGCCTTACATTCGTGCAGATGCACATCAGATCCGTACAGATATCTCTCGATCCGTACGGATGCAATTCATTGAAACGATCTTGCGTCGGTTGATATAACTAGGGACTTAAATATGAACTAACACATCTTGGAGAGACTATCAAGTTTGTAAATGTTTATTAGATCAGATTTTTTGGCTAGGATGCATGGGCTGCTTTTATATCGCTAAATGTTTGCTCATCTATTACATGAAGTACGGATGCGAGAATCTTGATTGAATTGTTTAAATACATACGGAGTATATCTAAATATAAATATATCTAATGAGAAGGCATAATGAGCCATTATCGATACAAAATGGAAAGGCTTTGTTAAAATAAAATGGGACCAGTTGCAACCTAGGTGTTCTGTCATCTATGGTCTTTAGTGATACCGGTAACTTGATACCGTTCCACATTCAGGAATTCGGCCTGGTCCGCCTGTATGGAATGATGGATTGGGACCCTGTTATGCAGTTCGAGTTTTCGCCGAGAACATGTGTGTGCGGAAAATGTTTGGGTGGGTGGTTTTTATCTTCGTAAGTTATTCTAAACCTTGCCTTAAAAAAATTGTGTGAACTGATGTTGAATTTTCCTTGTATAGAATTTTGAGTTTTTTTCTTGAAATTTTTTCTCTTGTAATCGTTTCTCGAGTTCTCCCATGATGTATGTAGCCATGTACGTGTTAAAAAAGATAAGGTAATGTAAAAAAAACCATGTTGGTTAAAAATAAAACTTGGTTAAAATCAAATGTATCCCAACTGGGATATAAAGGTATGTAGTAACCAACAACATAAGTAGTGACATCAGTGGAAGCGAATAAAAAACACAAAGATAGAGAAACGTAAACCTGCCGGAGGGTTTAAAAGCTTTGTTTAACTTGGTATCATTAACTAATACCAAAGGTTTGATGAACACTTCGAGGAAAACCAAAGGTTTGATGAACGCTTCTGCAACTACTGTTATGTTTTGGCTTCAGATGATATTAGCGCTACTGGATCGGGTGTTATTAGCCCAATTCCTTTTATTAGACCGGTTCAATCCAGTGGGCTTGTTGTTGTGGGAGATGGGCCCAATATTCAATTCAGGTCCATCAATAGGGCTGCTTGAGTGTGACGATCCGGAAATTTTCGACCAAATTTAAACTTTATTCTTATATGGTTTCGACATGATAAGCAAAGTCTATTTAATTGAGTCTCAAAATTTGTGGAACAGTTTACATGAATTCAATTGACCTTCGACTGCTCTCGACGATTCACGAACAATTAATTGTAAATAGATATGTGTGTATGTATATATAAATAAAGAATATTAAAAATAAATATTAAATGATTGTAATACTCGTTTGATGTTCCGATTGATATTAAGCAAATTAAATTCAAACTTATGTAATTTTAAAATAAACGGTGATACGAAAATGAGTTCTATAAATTTTAGGCTAATTAAAAATGTATTTAGAAACTATTTGTTGAATTATAAAACTTTTTATATTTTACTTGGGGATGGGAGTGAATAATTAATGTAATTTTTATTTAATAATTAATGACTGAATTTTATACCATAATGACCAAAATAAATAAATATAGTTAATTTAAAAATTTTGATTTTTTTCGAAGAAATTTTATTCGCCACTAGTTTACAACGGAGTACGATATAATATTCCTATTAAAACTGTCGGTAACTAAATTACAAGTTTTGAGGCTGCTTTACTATTTCTTAAAGTTTTTGCACGTTTAATATATAATTATAACTAATTATTATTATTATATTGCAATTACTGTTTTTGTACCATTATCTAATTTAATCTAGATATATCTACATATATATGCTTGTGATGCTAGAGATACAGAGGGACATAAGTAACCATCATCATCTTTCCATCTCTCCCTATTATTTTCGTAGAATCACCACCAGAGATACCTCAAACCATCGCCACCCTGTTAATTCTATTTCTATCGTGAAACCTCATCACTCAACACCCGACACCACCTTCACTCTTTGTCTTCTCCTCTAACTATCGACCATCACCATCCTATATAACTCGTCACCATAACTGCACCCATCGGATACCACAACCATCGCAACCACCTTCTCTCTCTCTACTCTCTCTTAATTGTTTTCGTTTTGAATTTTCCACACACCATCACCACCACTCTAACTGTTTCTTAGTTCTATTGTGTGCTATAGCTGCAATCTTTTTGCTGCAGCTGTACCTACAATGAAACCAACAGCCACCCATCAAAACCCATCTCGTTATATTGTTGTTCCAGTTTCAAAATAACGAATCAAAAACCTGCTGTTATCCTTATGATCATACGACTACTACTACTATTTTGTTCCTAATCGAGAACCACCCATGAACACCACTCTTATAAACACCATCAACACTTGTATCAGCTGCAGCTGCTATCAACCTGTCTTCGGTGAAACATCACCTAAACTCGATTACATCGTTGAGAATGGAACATATAAAAAATTCTAATTCACGTGGCATCTGGTAAAGCTTGTCGTGTTTTAGGATTTACAACTCTAACACCGCTGTATACCTCTATATTAAATAACATATACAATTAAACCTAGTGGACTAGTAGGAGATATTGGGCTGTGAAAAGAAATCGGGCTTATGAAACTACTAATGGGCAGAACACATGATTGTGATGTTGGGCTGAAGAGAGGATAAATGGAAACAGAAATACGGGATATATAATAATTAGCTAAGAATTAAGACAGAAAAGTAATAACAGCACAGATGGTTAAGGCGTCATCTTGGTTAGCGAGAAGTCGCGGGTTCGAGCCCAGTCTAGGACATATTTTTTGAAAAAAGCTTTTAAGGTAGTATTTATATTATTTTTGTTATTATGATTACTATTACTAATATTATTATCACTATGATTATTATTATCATTACTAATATTGATAAGTATTATTATTATTATTATTATTATTATTATTATTATTATTATTATTATTATTATTATTATTATTATTATTATTATTAGAATTTTTATTATTATTATCATTATTACTAAAAATATTATTATTATTAAACCTATCTTTTTATTAAAATTAATATTATTAAAAGTATCCTTATTATTATTAGTATTAACATTACTTGTATTTTTAACATTATTATTATTATTTTTATTATCATAAAAAGTTACAACTTTTCTTTTTAGTTATAATTATTAATATTATTTTACCAAATAAATACTAGTTATATAAACACATATAATATAACAAATTATGAATTTTTAGCAATACTAATCATATATATACTTTAATAAAGCTATATATATATTAATTACATTAAATATATATATATATATATATATATATATATATATATATATATATATATATATATATATATATATATACAACTTAAAACTATATAACATATAAATTATGATATAATACATGAATTTATTCGATTTCCATTAAATGTGTTAATATATGTATATATATATATAAAAATGATTTAGGTTCGTGAATCCGAGGTCAACCCTGCATTGTTCAGTTGTTCAATGTCGTCATATGTATTTTTACTACAAAATACAGTATTGTGAGTTCATTTGATTCCCTTTTACTCTTTACATTTTTGGGACTGAGAATACATGCGCTGTTTTTACAACTGCTTTATTAAATGCTTTTGAAATATATTTTGAACTGTGAATACATGAAATGCTTTTATAAATGTTTGACGAGATAGACACAAGCAAAACATTCCTCGAATGAATTATTATATAGACAAAAGTTCTGTGGATTATTATTGAATTATGTAGACATGATAATTGCCACCATTTGATGTGAATATTTTCCCCTGATTATCATTGCTTGGTAACCTAAGAATTAGAATCGGGTATGGCCCTAATTCACACGAATCCTAAAGGTAGCTACCGGGCTTAACACCCCCACCCAGAATGTTCACTAGACGGAAGAGCTAGTGGGCGTGGTGTTTAGTACTTCGAAGTTTATATATTATACAGAAGAGATGTTCTGTTTTGGGGATATTATTGATGCGCATTATATGTTAAGGTCGGTTACCATGTTGAGCAATGAAATCGAAATGAATGTTATGTATCGAGAGAATGATTTTTATACACGGATTATGTGTATTAGTTTTGTGCACGAGATATGTGCACGATTATTTAAAAATCGCGAGGCAACCTACGGGGGAGAAAAGGATACGAACCTACTCTGCTAAGCATTATGAAAAATGGTTTCGTACACGAGATAGGTGTACTGTATTTGAATCTTGTGGTCTATCAAAATGATGAATTTTATTGTTTACGATTAACTTATGAACTCACCAACCTTTTGGTTGACACTTGAAAGCATGTTTATTCTCAGGTATGAAAGAAATCTTCCGCTATGCATTTGCTCATATTAGAGATATTACTTGGAGTCATTCATGAAATATTTCAAAAGACGTTGCATTTGAGTCGTCGAGTTCATCAAGATTATTACTAAGTCAATTATAGTTGAATATATTATGAAATAGTATGCATGCCGTCAACTTTTGATGTAATGAAAGTTTGTCTTTTAAAAAACAAATGCAATGTTTGTAAAATATATCATATAGAGGTCAAGTACCTCGCGATGTAATCAACTATTGTGAAAAATTTATAATGTATATGAACGGGTCCTTAAAGTTGGTATCAGAGCGGTAGTTTTAGCGAACCAGGTCTTGCATTAGTGTGTCTAACTGATAGTTGTTTAGATGCATTAGTGAGTCTGGACTTCGACCGTGTCTGCATGTCAAAAGTTTTGCTTATCATTTTGTGTCAAAAATTACCTGCTGTTCATTCTTAGTCTAGACACATCTTACTGCATTGATTACATGAATATTGTAGAGACAAAATTCATATCTTAGCGTATCTGCTAATTCATATCTTAGCGTATCTGTTACTGTAAACTTTGCCTGATATATTCCATAAATTTCTCCGTAATCTACGAAATCTTTTGTTCTATATATATAGATATTCTATGTAATTAGAATATCATCTGGTATCCGAAAATAATTTCATATCGAAAAATCTGTTATTCAATCGTACTAAATGGAATTCACCACTAGTTCAAGTTCTTCGGAATCCGACAGCTATTCCGACATGGATGTTCACCTAAGCTCCGAAAGCAACGTCACCAGAATGAATCAACCAATCATCCATCCCCAATTCATCTGATGGGTTCGTAGTCAACTTAATCAATGGAGACGCGAAGAAGGCGATCATTTTCACCAACCGAATTTACCTCTTGGCTATGAACCTGAAGCACTTACCGGAGAACCAGTCCGAAACACCATTTTCACCTTCATTTCCTGAATATCTCACCACGATTATATTTTATCTAAAATTCTAAACCTTATTCATCCGCTCGTTCTGACCGACAATCATCCCGGAATAATGGAAGAAGTCAACGAGCTTCGCGCCCGAGTTGTAGCCTTGGAAAAATATGGTGCAAAACTTACCAGCTTCAGCAACATCCCACACCTCAAACTCACAATCTGTACCTCGAGTATAATCATCATTCTACGTATCGTTCTACATCAATTATCTTCGTTCTTCATGGCGATTATGTAATCTCTAATGTTTTAGAGATTATGTATTCAAGTTCTAATGGTAAATCAAATGAGATTAATATAATATTAACTCATTAAATCCATAATTACATCTGAAGAAAATATATATGTATATATGTTTTCATAAAGGTTGTAATTAAAAATTCTTTTGTACAAACTGTTAATGGTGAAAATATTTTAACGGGTAGGTAATACCTGACGAATATTTAGATTTCACATTAATAAGTTACACTGTACATTCTTCGAATCCGATTTAATAGTTATTTACTATCCTACTTACATCCACAGATATACGAATCCGTTCAACACAGAATAACCATTTTCATTCAATTTCATATTTAGATTTTGACTTATCAGAATCATACAAGTGGCATAATGAAGAAAACATTGGACAAAATAAAATATGTTAGAAACAAACAAATTAACTATGAGAAATTTTGTTAACAATCCACGCTAACAAAATCCTAGCTAACTGTTAATTCCATATTACATTTAATTATCGCAATTTATTTATCGTAATTTTAATTCTCGCAATTTTATTTATCGTCATTTAATTTCTGTTATTTATTTTACGCACTTTATTTATCGTCATTTAAATACTGTTATTTACGCATTTTAAATATTGGGACACGTATACAAGGTTTTGACATATCATATCGACGCATCTATATATATTATTTGGAATAACCATAGAAACTCTATATGCAGTAATGATAGAGTTAGCTATACAGGGTTGAGGTTGATTCTAAAATAATATATATACTTTGAGTTGTGATTGAGTCTGAGTCATGTATACAATGGGTCAAGATACGTATTAATTAATTCGAATATTATATATTAAACTACATATGAATTATGGAATTACTAACTGTGAACTACAAACTGTAGACTACCAACATTGAACAATTAAAATAAATTAAAATATTGATTATAACATATGAAACTAAACAATTCTTCAAGTTTGCCACTTGATTTCACCTTAAACCTCATTTGTATCTTGACGATTGCAATCTGCGTTCAAACCTTTCATAATTCTTGAAAACACCTTAATCGAGGAGATGAACCAACTGCACTTCATCTACGGAAGGAAAGATTTATACATATAGTTATACACCTGAAAAACTCTCGGAACTTGAGTAAACGTTTAACACGTATCTGTGCTAGCTCCTTTGGCATTGTTATTACCGAAAATAACTTTGCAATTCCTTTTCAAATTAGCCAATTTTGTCACAACTCCAACAAGTCAACTTCGATTTTCGTTCAAAACAACCTTATTATAACCTTGATATATATGCGTGCTCTTTTATTGCTACCGGGGAACCTTTTATATTCCATCTTATTACCAGCAGACGTACCAGCAACCACGTTGCTCTTTGGCTTAAATCCCTCCGACAAATCACTATATTTATCTATTGAAGTCTCATCATATTCTCATCAGCATCTGGTAACGAGAATTGCCATACCAATTACTGAGAATCAGCAATCAGTATTTCGAATCTCGCAGCGTTTCTACATCAACAGTTATATGTATACATATAACATTTACCTCTTAGAATCATGATCTTTCATTCTAAAAAGCACCCAGTCTACGAATCAATACTCGAAATGCTGAAAAAGTTGAATGAAGCAGCAAAAACTGTAAACGACCTTAACAGTCGAAAGTGATGATAAAGAATAGTATGTTGGCAAAGCTCAGAAAAGTTGGAACTGGAAAATGGATTGAGCGAACCATGAAGGAGACTCTGAACAAATCACAAGGACTAAACTTGTACATAAAGAATCCTGATAATTTCGTTTCTGATGAAATCTTTAGCGAATACCTTACTCCTTAATCACTCTAAATCATCGTGAATAAATTTCTTCATCACAATTTGATTCTGAAATTCTAAGATATCATCGTATCTTTCTTTATAAATATCCTCAATATTTCTGAAGATATCTTCATAAATATTCTTGTCTGATATTATTTATCTCTCCGTGATATCTGTATTACATCATAGAAGAAACTGTTTCAGTTTCTAAAATTTATGAAACCTTCGAGTTTAAAGTATGAATGTTTTTGAAGTAGTGTTGGGAACTGAAGCATGAGTTAGTATAATATAATGACACTTGATCAACGTGATTATATTACAGTAAGTCATGCTGAGTTTCTAATGGAACATGATGAGTCACAGATCACACTCACATTATGAACCATGTTACACGACTCTTTCATTTTACTTAATCTCTAAGCATATCACGAAAATATTTCCTTGATATTTCCGTTCTACTGTAATTCCAACAGTTTGCTAATAAATCGTGCTATTATATTTTCTTTTTGATTAGAAGATTTTCTTAAATTCCTTGAATTTCGGAAATCAACCGTGACTACGTCATCAGTTAAAATGAATCTGCGTTTATTCATTTCACTCTTTCGTGATAGCTACACTCGTACTCTTCACCTAAACAAATTGTTTTATCCATATTACTCAATGATGATAAAACTCTATTTATCAACTCATTTTCGTCATGAAAACATTTTTATTGTTAGTCGTGACAACCTCGATCAAATTTCGGGACAAAATTTCTTTAACGGGTAGGTACTGTGACGACCCGGAAATTTTCGACCAAATTTAAACTTTATTCTTATATGGTTTTGACATGATAAGCAAAGTCTATTTAATTGAGTCTCAAAATTTGTGGAACAGTTTACATGAATTCAATTGACCTTCGACTGCTCTCGACGATTCACGAACAATTAATTGTAAATAGATATGTGTGTATGTATATATAAATAAAGAATATTAAAAATAAATATTAAATGATTGTAATACTCGTTTGATGTTCCGATTGATATTAAACAAGTTAAATTCAAACTTATGTAATTTTAAAATAAACGGTGATACGAAAATGAGTTCTATAAATTTTAAGCTTATTAAAAATGTATTTAGGAACTATTTGTTGAATTTTAAAACTTTTTATATTTTACTTGGGGATGAGAGTGAATAATTAATGTAATTTTTATTTAATAATTAATGACTGAATTTTATACCATAATGACCAAAATAAATAAATATAGTTAATTTAAAAATTTGGATTGTGGTTATCCCATTTGCGCTTCTCATAGTTTCTTCCCCTGTTGTTGTTGTTGTTGTTGTTGTTGTTGTGGTTATCCCATTTGCGCTTCTCACTAGTACCCGCTTCAGATTTAGTTTTCTCTGGTTCATCGATGGTTATTTGATTCATTAAAGTATGCGCCATGCGCATCGCTTCGGGAACATTTGGTGGTTTGGATGAGGTGACGTTTCCCTTAATGCTCTTAGGGAGTCCCCAGAAGTATCTCTCCATTCGCTTGAATTCTGGGGTGACCATTGTCGGACACATCAGGGCTAGTTCCAAAAATCTCCTGTTGTAACCATCAAGGTCGTTCCCAACGGCCTTTAACTGCATGAATTCCATTTCCATCTTTTGGATTTCGGTTCTCGGACAATACTCCTCAATCATGGCACACTTAAATGCTCCCCATGGCGTAGCATATGCCTCATCAATGCCTTGTGCCTGTGCCATTGTGTTCCACCACGTGAGCGCGCCGTCAGATAGCGTGCAAGAAGCAAATTTGGTTTTGTTGTCCTCCGAACAGTTGCTAACTCAGAATACTGATTCAAGTTTCTCGAACCATCTGGTGAGACCAACCGGTCCCTCAGTGCCGCTGAAGTTATGTGGTTTACAGCTCTGGAATTCCTTGTAAGTACACCCATTTCGAACGGGTTGAATAAGCGGTGGTGGTGGCGGTGGCGGTGGAGCTTGGGGTTGCATTTCCGCAATGGCTGCGGCTACACGTTCTTGGATCATCTCTTCAATTTGAGCAGTAGTAGGTGTGGATCGACCGTTAGCCATGGTGTTCTATACAAACATTTTGACTCAAGTCAAAATCCAGCATTCAATATATAATAATATAGTATATAACAACCAACATGTAAACAGCACAATACATGTTAATTAAGTAACGCAAGTTGATACAAGTACCGCAAAACACCATACAGTAACGTAAATAGAATACTTGTGCAAAAATAACATCACAAAGTTTCCATTCATTAATAATAAGTTTCATACATCATGATAGATTCGTACAATACATAAGTGAAATATGAAACTACAACTAGATTACATCATGAAATCTAATACAAAAGGTCCTACGGTGAAGGTGGGTGTAGGATGTCTAAAACCTGAGCCAACTGCTCCTCGAGCTCAGTAACCTGAGCTCGGAGGATTCCCACCTCCCTTGTCAATTCCTCGACAGTGGGAGCTGGTGGGGCGGGCGATGCTGGTGGTGCAGGTAGGGCCGGTGGAGCGGATGGTGCAGACCGCACGAAACGGGGTGCAGATGTCCCAGATCCAGAAATAATCAGTACGTAACGGGGAACCTTACGTATCTGTGGGTCGGCAGGGTACGGCACAAGCCGTTTACGAGCAGTAACCCTCCGACGCCGACCAAACGCGTCAGTGAAAGCACGACCTCCATTCACCCCTGGAATGATGGTGCCATCAGGACGGTACTGCTTCTTCGGCGGGGTGGAGGGTGCCTGTATAGGTACGTCATCAAGTTTCTCTTCGTCGGAGTCACTGGAGTCATCTGTAGAGGAGTCATCGGATGAAGGATCATCAGAATCATGTGGTGGTGACACGGGTGGCTGAACTGGTCGTCCATGAGCGGCCATCATATGTCTGTATCGGCCTGGCAGAATCGGCACTAAACGTCCATCTGGAGTGCGTCGGCACGGCATGCGCATATGGTTACGGAATGGCCCTTCCCCGAACTCCGCGGGGATCACAACACCACCGATGCGGGGCTGTGACCACGAGGGTCCGGGAGAAGACGGAGCTGGAATCTCCGTAGGGTCCACGTGTCCGTCAATAGTAGCCACTGGTGCAGGCGCCTGGCTGCTAGTCCCGGAAGATGAAGCGCCGGGGTCAATGGTGCGTAGCGGGATCGGTGTGTCGGCAGCAGCAGCAGGTGGGGTGGCTGACGAGTCTAAACTACCCAAAATGATAGCAGGTGGTATATCCGACATCTGAACAAGGAAAAATAAATTTTCCATGTCAGTAAGTCATAAAGCAAGCACGTATTAGGCCAATAGTTTAAATCATGTATAACAATAAGTAGCATGGCAATAATAACGAATCGTACAGAAGTAGCATGCAATCGAAAGTAAGTAATATCATACAGTAGTGAAATCATGTAATATCATACGGCGTATAGCAGTAAAAGCAAGCAGCAGCATGCAGTAAGTTCAGCGGAAACAAGTAAACTAGCAAGTTGTAGATTAGTCCTATTAGTGAATCCTACTCGGGTCGGTCTTAGACTCACTAATGCAACATAATTCCCTACAACCTGGCTCTGATACCAAATGTGATGCCCCGTACAAAACCATCGTGTACGAATCATCAGCAACAGGATCATTACAAGGTTAAGTACTACATGCTGTAATAAAAGAAGTTGCATTCACGATAAAAAGATGACGTCATAATCGACGTCAATTGTTTTACACCAACAGTATGCTTCTACGAATAGCAAGCATAAATAAATGTATGTGACCCTTAGGTCGTTACAAAACATAGTTTCAAATGTATTAAAGTTTGAATGCAAGATAAACAGTTCATGCGGTGATAACACTAGAGCAGCGGGTGTCTACGGCAAGACTAGCACGACAGCGGAAGCAAATAACCTTAAGCACCTGAGAAAAACATGCTTAAAAATGTCAACACAAAGGTTGGTGAGCTATAGTTTAAGTATAACATTATGTAAGGTAGGCCACGAGATTTCAGTGCTACAAAGAGCGTTTCAAAACAGTATGATAAAGTATATGTTAACTGTGGGCACTTGGTAACTAACTTAACGTTTATACCCCCTGAAAGTACGCTTGGCAAGTACGTATGTTTACAAAGTATTAAACACTCGTTAAATGCTAGCACGACTAGCCCGAGTGGGGATGTCAAACCCTATGGATCCATATCTAAGATTCGCGTTCACGGTTCAAAAACCAATGATTAAACGTTACCGAGCTAAAGGGAATGTTTATGTCGTTGTATAACCCACCCATATATAAGTTCAAGTACTCGTGCCTAGTATGTAAAACATAAAATCTGCATATATTCTCAGTTCCCAAAATAAGTTAAAGTAAAAAGGGAATGCTATAACTCACAATGATAAAGTAGCGGTAAAAGTCGAGTCGGGAAAAGGTGCAAGTAATCGGTCCGAAAGGTCCAACGAGTCCTCAACCTAAGTCAAATAGTATTAAATCAGTAAATCGTATCAATAGGTTTAAAAGTATGTAAATAAGGTCTTAAAGGTCATCATCATTCATCATCGAACATAAGGCGTAAAGTAAGTTTCGTTTATGAAAGTAGTTTAAAACAAAGGCTGACTTCGATCAGTCACCACGGCCTCTACCCTTACTGAATTAAGGTGAGACCAGTGGCCATGGCTCCGTATATGAGTCCTTTAAGTGTGGTAAAATTTACAGAATGAAACTCGTCTTTGTTTGACCGTGGCGATGGTCTAAGTGCGAGTAGGTCAGAAATTTCTGCACAACGTTAGAAGGACATAGTGACGATCGGAGGGCCATAAATCCTAAACCGTAACTCGGATTAAGACGAGTCCTATATGAAAAGTTATCTACTCGAAAAGATCTATTTGAAAATCATAATCACAAAATCCCAGGTCTAGTGGTCTATTACAGAAACCAGAAAATAGTAGGTAGAAGACAGAAAGCAGAAAAATAATGGGTTCCGGTGAGTTTGGTGCTTGATGTTCATCATGGTTCTCATTCTTGATGCCTATAGCTTCAAGTGTACAACTCAATGATGTGTTTACATCATCTTTACCATGGTTTGACCATCATAACCCAAGTGTAAGTCTAAGACATGAAGCACAACTCACTTAAGAGTTGTATGAAGTTTGATGAACCAAAGTTACATCAAAGTCTTAGATTTAGCACATACATGAAATGTAAAAGTAATACTAACTAAGTTTTGATAATTATGACACAAGTGTGAGTCTAAGACATGTAGATCAACTCACTTAAGAGTTGTATGAAGTTGATGAACCAAAGTTACATCAAGGTCTTAGATCTAACACTTACATGAACTTTAATAGTAAAAACATTACAAACTTGAAGTAAACTTATGAAATCAAGATCTTAAGTAGTAGAACATAGTTCTTAGTTAGATCTTGAAGATCCAAGACTCAAAAGCCTAGATCAAGCATAAGTGTACAAAGTTATAGTTAAAGAAGCTTATTTATGTGTTCTTGAACTTTCAAGTTAACTTTTAGTTCAAGATTAATGAGATCAAGACTAACTTGTAGTACTTGACCATTTAACTAACAAACATGAAATTAAAGTGCATGATATAAAGAGATAAATTAAGTAAATAAGTAAAAGGTTCATGGTTGTTCATACTTTTAAAGATTCAACCAAAGTTTGATCTTTAAGTAAAGTAAACTTTAAGTTTACTTCAAGAACTACAAGTATGATTTTAATCAACACATGGACTTGCAATCTTTTAAGAAAGTATATGTAGAACATAACTAGTAAGTTTATGTTCTTGAGTGTTCTTGTAATACAAGATAAAATGAAGAATCAAACTAACAAGTTTGATTCTTGAAAGCTAGTAAGTAAATAACAACAACTAGTAACAAAACAATAACAAACAAGTAATCAAACAACATGTAACAAAAGATGATGATGATTCTTGTAGCCAAGGGCTACGGTTTTTGTGACAAGAAAAGAAGAGAAGTATTGCTTAAGTCACTTACAAGACTTGAGAGAAAATGAGAGGAAATGAAAGCAAGTATGTGTGTGTGTTTTTGAGAGAGTAAACAAGGAATGAAGTAAATGAAAAATGAAAGCAAAAACTCCCTCTAAACAAGTGAGAGCCGACGGTTAGGAGGGAAGGAAGGGGGGAGAAGATTGTCCACAAGTTTCACGTATGTAAAGCTCACAAAAGTTGGTTAATAGAAGGCCATGCATGGGGATTAAGTGCTAACAAGATTCCAATTGTATAAACTAACTAGTTACATCTAAAATGATACTTACATGAAGTAGAATGGGCTAGTTAAGTCCATGTATGGTGTAGGGTGGGCTCTTTAAGTCCATGTACAAATATAAAGCCCAAGTTCCAAGTTATTAACAAATAAATCTAATTAAAGCCCAAGTAATTAACTAGTAACTTTAGTTAATTAAAATGATTAATAAAACTAATCATGAATGTAAATAATATTTGAAAATATTATTCGTGTAAGTTCCGGGTGTCACAAGGACGTTTCGGGCAATTAAAGTCAAGTACGGGCAATTATGGCAACATGTAAATGTAATAACATACATTCGTTTAATCGTATGTTTTAATAATAATAATTATTAATAAATTAATGTTGGAAAATCCAGGGTCGTTACATTCTCTCTCTCTACTCTCTCTCTTAATTGTTTCTGTTTTGAATTTTCCACACACCATCACCACCACTCTAACTGTTTCTTAGTTCTGTTATGTGCTATAGCTACAATCTTTTTGCTGTAGCTGTACCTACAATGAAACCAACAGCCACCCATCAAAACCCATCTCGTTATATTGTTGTTCCAGTTTCGAAATAACGAATCAAAAACCTGCTGTTATCCTTATGATCATACGACTACTACTACTATCTCGTTCCTAATCGAGAACCACCCATGAACACCACTCTTATAAACACCATCAACACTTGTATCAGCTGCAGCTGCTATCGACCTGTCTTCGGTGAAACATCACCAGAACTCGATTACTGTTAAGGCTACAAACCTAAACGAAACCACATCAGCTCATCATCGATCTTCAGCCCAAACTGCACCATGGTTTCTATTTAAAATAACCTGTAAACCATCATCTTCTACAACCCCATCTCTTTCTCTCCTAATCCTATTGTGAAACCACCATAAAAAAAAACCCATTAAATTTTTCTATTGAATATTCCTGCTACGATTTTTCTGTTTCTGTCTTCCCTTTTTATATCAAACAACACAAACCACCAAAAAATCCACCAACTACTACCACTATATGTCGACTTGTTATTGCTGCAATATAAACCTGGATAGAAAGAAGGATACTGTGACGATCGCTCCAAATCCATATGGACGAACACGTCATTCATTGATTTCATTGCGAGGTATTTGACCTCTATATGATACGTTTTGTAAACATTGCATTCTTTTGAAAAGGCATACCATAAATGAATATTTAAATCAAAGGTTTTTGACATCTGATGATTTTTACATATAGACAATCACCGTATATAATAGTTTACAATAGTACTTCCGTTGACAATGCAGTCAAAATAAGGTACATGATGATGAATTGGTGAATGCAACGTTTTCTTGAAAAATATGCCATATAAGACTCCATGCACATAGCTTGTCTATCATATAAGCAAACAGCGGAAGACTTCTAGGGAACTTGAGAATAAACATGCTAACAAGTGTCAACACAAAGGTTGGTGAGTTCATAGTTTGTATGTTTCGCATAATCTGTATATAAAGATGGATCACAAGATTTCAGTTGTTTCATCCAGAAACGTTTATCAAAATATTCTACGAAATTGAGCACCCTGGTAACTAAACTTAACGTATATATAATTTGTACCCTTTGTATAATCATTTTAATAATACACGCAAACCAACGTGTACGCTTCTCAAATAGCATACGTCCGTTAAAAGGCTAGTGCTCTAGCTCGGACGGGGATATCAAACCCTATGGATCCATATACTACTACTCGCGCCCACCAGTTCTTATAACTGGCAGTTACTAGTTACCAAAGCTAAGGGATTTTCGGTTCAAACTCAATGTAGAATTTAGTATGTACTTGTATCCATTGTGTTTAAAATAAAGCGCATGTATTCTCAGCCCAAAAATATATATTGCAAAAGCAATTAAAAAGGGAGCAAATGAAACTCACGCATATAAATATTGTATATCGGTTAATAAAGCATTTGCATGTATTCTCAGCCCAAAAATGTAGAGAGTAAAAGGGATCTTATGAAACTCACACATATAAATATTGTATATCGGTTAATAAAGCATTTGCATGTATTCTCAGCCCAAAAATGTAGAGAGTAAAAGGGATCTTATGAAACTCACGCATATAAATCTAGTATTTTCACTATTTATAAACAGTCGCATGTATTCTCAGCCCAAAAATATATTGAGTAAAAGGGATCATATGAAACTCACCTTAGCAGCACATACATTTGTTCATCGTAATGTAACCGAAACTCGGTATATCAAAGAATCGTAGATCTCAACCTAGAGAACATATGTTGGTCAATAAATGTCTATCAATCTAGGTCAGGTCATAGTGTATCACAATCCTAATGCTCGAGATCGACATATAAAAGTTATCCAAAGTCGTTTCAAAAAGTCAATTTTGACAATAGTTTAACAAAACGAGACGTACCTTATATAAGGATTCATTTACTCGGTTGGTAATATTCAAAAATCCAATTTATCAATCTCGTAAACAAGTTGTTTAAATCTTAATTGTAGATTCAAAAGCAATTTCAATTAACTTCAATCATAATTCAGTTGCTCATATCTTTTAATCCGTTCATCGAAATTATTCGATATCTAAATGAAAAGTTATTGATTTTTCGCCAGCTTTCCAAAAACATGTATATCATATACCTTTTACCAGTAATATATGTATTTAATTCGTGATCTATTATAAACTGTTTAACGACGAAATTTAGCATACACGTATGTATAAATATATATACTCGAGCACTAGACATGGATACACAATTAATATATAAAAGATAAAATATGAGTGCTTACGTATCAATATTGAGATTCAATATTGTAGGATAGTACGTAGAAGTCACGGAGATGATAAACACTAGGTTTGACTTACGAGCAAAATCCTCGAACAATACCCATAACCTCCTTAGTAATAACTCATAGTTTCCTTAGCTCTATCCCACTTAAAAACCCATTTTGAAAGTGACACGCTCATGACCTCGTCGTAGTATTTTAAGTGATATAATTAATAATAATAATAATAATACTATTAATAATAATAAAATAAATAATAATAATCTTAATAATAATAATAATAATAATAATAATAATAATAATAATAATAATTTAAATAAATAAATTTACACATAGTAATATATGTGTAAAACAACTCGCGCAGAAATCTGGTATTTATAGGCATAATTCCTGATTCTGATGCCCATGCGATCGCATGGGTTTTATGCCTATTTCTCATGCGATCGCATGGCCGTCAGATCCAGCTCACATATTTTTGTTTTTTTGTTTGTCGACATAATAATTAATAATATATATAATATATTTAATTTATATAATTAATTATATATTATATTAAATTCATGTGCATAGTTGACCTGTAATTTTCGTTCCGATGACTCGTACGTTGTTACTCAACTTATGTCCCGGTTTCGGTTTCTCAAATGCATTTTTGTACACTTATAAAACTTGCATTTTACATTTCGTGACACGTACCTTTGTCAAAATATAGCTTTAAATTATCCATAAACTATATCACTCAAAGTATATCTTAATCTTTCGAGTGTTTTGGTCATTTACTTCTATAAATCATTGTCTCGTTATTTATTAATATAATAGTATTTATCAAACATTTCATAACCAAGTTAATTCTATTCTCAATATTTTTAAACACGTTTTAAAATATACGTCGCAAGTTATTCATACAATTAATATTCCAACTTATCATATATATTCAAATAAATATTTAAACCAATAAGTTTAATGTACGGTATTAAACAATTAATACATTGTTACGTTTTCAAGTTATAGTATATATATATATATATATGTATCTATATGCATATAATTGTTCGCGAATTGTCAAGAACAACCGAAAGGTATTTGAGTATATGAAAGTAGTTCAAAAATTTTGAGATTCAGTTTACAGACTTTGCTTATCGTGTCGGAAATGTTAATCATACAAAGATTAAGCTTAAATTTGGTCAGAAATTTCCGGGTCATCACACTACCTACCCGTTAAAGAAATTTCGTCCCGAAATTTGAGTGAGGTCGTCATGACTAAAAATAAAAATGTTTTCATGCCGTATATGAGTCGATAAATAGAGTTTTATCACTGTTTGAATAATATGGATAAAACAATCCAATTACTCGAAGCGTATGAGAGAAGTTATCATAATAGAGTGAAATAGAGATTCGTCTTATCTTTTGACGTAGTAACGATTGGTTTCTGAAATTTAAGGAATAGAAAATCTTCATAATAAGATTTGATTCTTCGAAATTTAAGAAAATTATGATTTCCTTTGATTAAATGCGTAATATGCCTCGATTGTTATGTCTGATATTTCGCTATAAATTAACTACTTCCGTTTCATTATTTTCACCACTCCTACATCTTTTTCCTCATTTCATACTTCAAAAGATTGTGAAATGCTTCATCCAGTTCTGATTCTTGATATACTTTTAACTTTCATATCTGTCATTCTTCTTTTTCATCTACCACCAAAGGAAGTTATTTTCTTCTACTATTACCTTGGGGTTATAGTATTTTTCATTCTCTCGTGTCTTTATATTGCTATACGCATTGATATACACGGTTTGTAATTTCGGGGTTGTTATCGGGCTTTATATTCTCCATTATATTTCGGAGCTTCATGCTTTCGTTTTCTCTTCCCGACCTTAAGTCAAGCGGATAATGGTCAAGAATTCGTAGGTATGAAGTTTCAGATGAACATAACTAATGTTCTAAGAAAGAAATGGTAATAGCACAATCTGACTTGTCAAATTACCAGAATACCTTGAAAAAGACCGAATCATTAAGAAAATCTTTTTTTGATATTTTTAGAGATTATATAGAATGAAAGAGTTATGTAACATGGTTCATGATGAGGGTATGATCTGTGAACCTTTATCACGTTCCATTAGAAACTCAGCATGACTTACTGTAATATAATCACGTTGATCAAGTGTCATTATATTATACTAACTCATGCTTCAATTCCCAACACTACTTCAAAAACATCCATTTTTCGAAATTTTCAGAAATTAGAAACTAAAATAGTTTCTTTTATGATGTAACACAGATAGCGTGAAGAGATAAATGATTTCAGATAAGAATAGTTATGAAAATATCTTCAGAAATATGGAGGATATTTATAATGGAAGATACGATGATATCTTAGAATTTTTAATATCGGAGGATGATGCGGAAAATCTGTCTGTGAAGGTTTAGAATAAGAAGTAAGATTCTTACTAATGGTTTCAGCAGACACTGAATCATTTGGATTCTTTGAAGGCAGGTTTCGTCCTTGTGATTTATCCACAGCCTCTTTCATATTTTGCTCAATCCGTTTTCCAGTTCCAAACTTTCTCTTTTTCTCAGCTTTACCACTATACTATTCTTTATCATCAAACTTTTGACTGTTAAGGTCGTTTACAGTTTTTACTGCTTCATCAACATTTTTCCAAAATTCGGAGAACTAGTTTCGTAGTTTGGGGTGTTTTTCGGAAACTTCACATTCGAAGTATGTAAGTCCAAGAGGTAGACGTTATATGTACACATATAACTGTTGGCGTAGACGTGCTACAAGATTTCAAAATACTGATTGCTAATTCCTGATAGTTGGTATGGCAATTGCCGTTACAAGATGTGGATGAGTACATAATACGGTTTCAATGAGTATAAGGATTTTTCGGAAGGTCAAAGATCAATGAATTTGTTGGTAAATTTACTGCTAATGTGGTGGAACATGAAAGGTTCCCCAGTAACAAAAACGTATATGCCAAAGTTACAAGTCTGAAAGGACGTCGTTGACTGGTTGAACGGTTGATAATACTGGATACTTTTGGAAAGGAATTGCAAGGTTATTTTCAGTAATAACAATGCTAAAGGATCTTTCACATTTTTGAAGTCAAAGTATAGCTTTGAAAGATGTAGAGCTCTAAGAATGATGTCACCCGTTAAATCTTGACTTGGATTCTGATCCGTCAATATCAGAATATGTAATTGAATTTGTATGGAAACGATTGTATATCGCTGTGAGCATAGTTAATAATTTTTGAATCAAAGTTGAAGAATGTACAGTGTAACATATTAATTGTGAACTTAAATATTTCCTGGGAATTACCTACCCGTTAAAGATTTCACAAGTAATATTTTGTACAAAAGAATTTTTATTACCGTCTTTATGAAAATATATGTATGTATATTTTCTTCAGATGTAATACAGATTTGATGAGTTAATATCATATTAAGCTCAATTGATTTTTTTGACTTGAATTAGAAATGAATAAAACATTAAAGATTTAATAATCTTTACGGAGTATTTCACTAATGTAATCAATACTCAGTTTTATTGATATTTTCTCAGTGAATCATGTTGGTGCTCATGGAACTCTTGCTAACTTCGCAAGGTAGGAATGATGTTTTCTAGAAAGTTTCGAATACATCGAAGATGAAAGTATAAAATCAACCATATAATTGAATAATATACTTGGTTTATTATGAAATGGAATTCATTGAGTTGGAAACAGAGATTGTAGTTAACGATGGTTAAGTCATTAACGAAGTATGTACATCATAGCATATTAGTAATATGAATTAACCGAGTAGTACCTACCAGTTAAGATTCACACGTAATAACTTGGTACGAAAAGATTTATTTTGATTTCAAAATTCATATATATTAAATATACATAAAATTTCTTCAGGGGAAATGAGTTAATACTTCATCGGTTATTGTTGCTGGTATTTCTTGGTAACTACGGTGCGTATGACGTTGATGCTCGTGGAACAGATTGTGAAGTTGAGGTTTGCGATGCGGATGTTGTTGGTGGTGGTAATGGTACTGTTAGTGTTATTGTCGGTGGTACTGTTGATGCCGGTGATGCTGCTGGTGCTTGTAACCTTTGCACCATATTCTCCAAAGCCACTACCCGAGCGCGAAGCTCGTTGACTTCTTCTACTACACCGGGATGATTGGTGGTTCAGACGAGCGGATGAATAAGATCCAGAATTTGAGAGAGTATATGATCATGACGAGATATTCTGGAGATGAGAGAGAAAATGGTATTACGAACAGGTTCGCCGGTAAGTGCTTCAGGTTCTTCACCATGAGGGCAATGTGGTGGATGGAAGGGATCGCCTTCTTCTTGTCTCCAATAATTAAGTAGGCTACGAACCCATCCCCAATTCATCCAGAATAGATGATGGCTAATTGGTTGATCCATTCTAGTTACACTTTCTTCAGAGTTCAGGAGAATATCCATATCGGAATAGCTGTCGGAATTTAAGGAATTTGAACTAGATACGGGATCCATCTTGTATAATTAGATAGATGATTTTTGATATGAAATAGATTATCGAATTTAGTTTGGTATTCTTCAATACATAATTTACATATGTATATATAATACCAAATTCCATAAATCACGGAGAAATTTTTGGAAGATGTCAGGAAAAGTTTACAGTAACAGATACGCTAAGATATGAATTTTTGTCTATACACTATTTATGCAATCAATGCAGTAAAACGTGTCTAGACTTAAGAATGATAAGCATGTAATTTTCGACAAGAAATGATAAGCAAAACTTTTAACATGCAGACATGGTCGAAGTCCAGACTTACTAATGCATCTTAACAACTATCAGTTAGACACATTCATGCAAGACCTGGTTCGCTAGGACCAACGCTCTGATACCAACTGTGACGATCGCTCCAAATCCATATGGACGAACACGTCATTCATTGATTTCATTACGAGGTATTTGACCTCTATATGATACGTTTTGTAAACATTGCATTCTTTTGAAAAGGCATACCATAAATGAATATTTAAATCAAAGGTTTTCGACATCTGATGATTTCTACATATAGACAATCACCGTATATAATAGTTTACAATAGTACTTCCGTTGACAATGCAGTCAAAATAAGGTACATGATGATGAATTGGTGAATGCAACGTTTTCTTGAAAAATATGCCATATAAGACTCCATGCACATAGCTTGTCTATCATATAAGCAAACAGCGGAAGACTTCTAGGGAACCTGAGAATAAACATGCTAACAAGTGTCAACACAAAGGTTGGTGAGTTCATAGTTTGTATGTTTCGCATAATCTGTATATAAAGATGGATCACAAGATTTCAGTTGTTTCATCCAGAAACGTTTATCAAAATATTCTACGAAATTGAGCACCCTGGTAACTAAACTTAACGTATATATAATTTGTACCCTTTGTATAATCATTTTAATAATACACGCAAACCAACGTGTACGCTTCTCAAATAGCATACGTCCGTTAAAAGGCTAGTGCTCTAGCTCGGACGGGGATATCAAGCCCTATGGATCCATATACTACTACTCGCGCCCACCAGTTCTTATAACTGGCAGTTACTAGTTACCAAAGCTAAGGGATTTTCGGTTCAAACTCAGTGTAGAATTTAGTATGTACTTGTATCCATTGTGTTTAAAATAAAGTGCATGTATTCTCAGCCCAAAAATATATATTGCAAAAGCAATTAAAAAGGGAGCAAATGAAACTCACGCATATAAATATTGTATATCGGTTAATAAAGCATTTGCATGTATTCTCAGCCCAAAAATGTAGAGAGTAAAAGGGATCTTATGAAACTCACACATATAAATATTGTATATCGGTTAATAAAGCATTTGCATGTATTCTCAGCCCAAAAATGTAGAGAGTAAAAGGGATCTTATGAAACTCACGCATATAAATCTAGTATTTTCAGTATTTATAAACAGTCGCATGTATTCTCAGCCCAAAAATATATTGAGTAAAAGGGATCATATGAAACTCACCTTAGCAGCACATACAGTTGTTCATCGTAATGTAACCGAAACTCGGTATATCAAAGAATCGTAGATCTCAACCTAGAGAACATATGTTGGTCAATGAATGTCTATCAATCTAGGTCAGGTCATAGTGTATCACAATCCTAATGCTCGAGATCGACATATAAAAGTTATCCAAAGTCGTTTCAAAAAGTCAATTTTGACAATAGTTTAACAAAACGAGACGTACCTTATATAAGGATTCATTTACTCGGTTGGTAATATTCAAAAATCCAATTTATCAATCTCGTAAACAAGTTGTTTAAATCTTAATTGTAGATTCAAAAGCAATTTCAATTAACTTCAATCATAATTCAGTTGCTCATATCTTTTAATCCGTTCATCGAAATTATTCGATATCTGAATGAAAAATTATTGATTTTTCGCCAGCTTTCCAAAAACATGTATATCATATACCTTTTACCAGTAATATATGTATTTAATTCATGATCTATTATAAACTATTTAACGACGAAATTTAGCATACACGTATGTATAAATATATGTACTCGAGCACTAGACATGGATACACAATTAATATATAAAAGATAAAATATGAGTGCTTACGTATCAATATTGAGATTCAATATTGTAGGATAGTACGTAGAAGTAACGGAGATGATAAACACTAGGTTTGGCTTACGAGCAAAACCCTCGAACAATACCTATAACCTCCTTAGTAATAACCCATAGTTTCCTTAGCTCTATCCCACTTGAAAACCCATTTTGAAAGTGACACGCTCATGACCTCGTCGTAGTATTTTAAGTGATATAATTAATAATAATAATAATAATACTATTAATAATAATAAAATAAATAATAATAATCTTAATAATAATAATAATAATAATAATAATAATAATAATAATAATAATAATAATAATAATAATTTAAATAAATAAATTTACACATAGTAATATATGTGTAAAACAACTCGCGCAGAAACCTGGTATTTATAGGCATAATTCCTGATTCTGATGCCCATGCGATCGCATGGGTTTTATGCCTATTTCTCATGCGATCGCATGGCCGTCAGATCCAGCTCATATATTTTTGTTTTTTTGTTTGTCGACATAATAATTAATAATATATAATATATTTAATTTATATAATTAATTATATATTATATTAAATTCATGTGCATAGTTGACCTGTAATTTTCGTTCCGATGACTCGTACGTTGTTACTCAACTTATGTCCCGGTTTCGGTTTCTCAAATGCATTTTCGTACACTTAGAAAACTTGCATTTTACGTTTCATGACACGTACCTTTGTCAAAATATAGCTTTAAATTATCCATAAACTATATCACTCAAAGTATATCTTAATCTTTCGAGTGTTTTGGTCATTTACTTCTATAAATCATTGTCTCGTTATTTATTAATATAATAGTATTTATCAAACGTTTCATAACCAAGTTAATTCTATTCTCAATATTTTTAAACACGTTTTAAAATATACGTCGCAAGTTATTCATACAATTAATATTCCAACTTATCATATATATTCAAATAAATATTTAAACCAATAAGTTTAATGTATGGCATTAAACAATTAATACATTGTTACGTTTTCAAGTTATAGTATATATATATATATGTGTATCTATATACATATAATTGTTCACGAATTGTCAAGAACAACCGAAAGGTATTTGAATATATGAAAGTAGTTCAAAAATTTTGAGATTCAGTTTACAGACTTTGCTTATCGTGTCGGAAATGTTAATCATACAAAGATTAAGCTTAAATTTGGTCAGAAATTTCCGGGTCATCACAGATACGAAGAGAATAAATAATAATAAAGGAACTTTAACATGGGTTCCACAAGATAAGTGATAACTGTCGGTTGAGAATGGAACATATAAAAAATTCTAATTCACGTGGCATCTGGTAAAGCTGTCGTGTTTTAAGATTTACAACTATAACACCGCTGTATACCTCTATATTAAATAACATATACAATTAAACCTAGTGGACTAGTAGGAGATATTGGACTGTGAAAAGAAATCGGGCTTATGAAACTACTAATGGGCCGAACACATGATTGTGATGTTGGGCTGAAGAGAGGATAAATGGAAACAGAAATACGGGATATATAATAATTAGTTAAGAATTAAGACAGAAAATTAATAACAGCACAGATGGTTAAGGTGTCGTCTTGGTTAGCGAGAGGTCGCGGGTTCGAGCCCAGTCTAGGACATATTTTTTGGAAAAAGCTTTTAAGGTAGTATTTATATTATTTTTGTTATTATGATTACTATTACTAATATTATTATCACTATGATTATTATTATCATTACTAATATTGATAAGTATTATTATTATTATTATTATTATTATTATTATTTTTATTATTATTATTATTATTATTATTATTATTATTATTATTATTATTATTATTATTATTAATATTATAAGTATTATTATTAGAATTTTTATTATTATTATCATTATTACTAAAAATATTATTACTATTAAACCTATCTTTTTATTAAAATTAATATTATTAAAAGTATCCTTATTATTATTAGTATTAACATTACTTGTATTTTTAACATTATTATTATTATTATTATCATAAAAAGTTACAACTTTTCTTTTTAGTTATAATTATTAATATTATTTTACCAAATAAATACTAGTTATATAAACACATATAATATAACAAATTATGAATTTTTAGCAATACTAATCATATATATACTTTAATAAAGCTATATAAATATTAATTACATTAAATATATATATATATATATATATATATATATATATATATATATATATATATATATATATATATATATATACAACTTAAAACAATATAACATATAAATTATGATATAATACATGAATTTATTCGATTTCCATTAAATGTGTTAATATATATAAATGATATAGGTTCGTGAATCCGATGTCAATTTTTACTACAAAATACAGTATTTTGAGTTCATTTGATTCCCTTTTACTCTTTACATTTTTGGGACTGAGAATACATGCGCTGTTTTTACAACTGCTTTATTAAATGCTTTTGAAATATATTTTGAACTGCGAATACATGAAATGCTTTTATAAATGTTTGACGAGATAGACACAAGCAAAGCATTCCTCGAATGAATTATTATACAGACAGAAATTCTGTGGATTATTATTGAATTATGTGGACATGATAATTGCCACCATTTGATGTGAATATTTTCCCCTGATTATCATTGCTTGGTAACCTAAGAATTAGAATCGGGTATGGCCCTAATTCACGCGAATCCTAAAGGTAGCTATCGGGTTTAACACCCCCACCTAGAATGTTCACTAGACGGAAAAGCTAGTGGGTGTGGTGTTTAGTACATCGAAGTTTATATGTTATATAGACGAGATGTTCTGTTTTGGGGATATTATTGATGCGCATTATATGTTAAGGTCGGTTACCATGTTGAGCAATGAAATCGAAATGAATGTTATGTATCGAGAGAATGATTTTTATACACGGGTTATGTGTATTAGTTTTGTGCACGAGATATGTGCACGATTATTTAAAAATCGCGAGGCAACCTACGGGGGAGAAAATGATACGAACCTACTCTGCTAAGCATTATGAAAAATGGTTTCGTACACGAGATAGGTGTACTGTATTTAAATCTTGTGGTCTATCCAGGGCCGGACTTTGGGTGGGGCTGAGGGTGCAACCGTACCCGGGCAACATATTCTAAGGGGCATCATACTATTAGTCCACTTTTATATTGACTAGGTTCATTTGTTCAACATTTTAGCCCATTTAAGTAATACATTTGTTTTACAAAAAATTTAAAAAGGCCCACTAGTTTATATCTGATAAATTAAAAAGGCCCACTAGTCCATTCCAGATGATATAATTGGGAAATTGGGAATGAAAGATAAAAAAAAAAAATACGGAGTAAAACTGAATCGTCATTTACGGAGTAAAAATTGATTTGTCAAACAGAGAAATACTCGATCATCGGCATCCAAACCATCTTCTTCTTTTCTTTCCTCATCAATTCGTCAGATTCCCAATTCCCAAATCGAATCGAAAATTATTCTGCAACAAATATATTGAGTAATCGACAATCAAGTGATCAACTCAACAATCAACAATCACTCAATCAGTCGGCGTCATGATCATTCAATTCGGTTGTAATTTTTTCTTCTGGTTCGGTGTTTACTGGTTTTACAAGTCTACCTGCTCCGCTGCTTGGCTACTCACGGTCACAGACTCACTGCTACAACAAGCCAACAACTTAGCAGGTTCAGTTGCAACTACTTTTTCTTGTTCAATTTTATTTTGGTTTACTAGTTTCCTGTAATTGATCTTTAATTAAAAGATTACTGTTATTATTTATTAAATACTCCGTATGTAATTATATGTTTATCGTTTTAGTTTATGTTGATTACTTTCTGTTTATGAAAAGATTATTGTATGATACTAGATTCTGCTATAAATTGATTAATTTCTGTTTAATAAACGAATTTTTCTGTTTATGAAATATTACTTTCTGTTTTCTTTAAGATTGCTAATTTACTGTTTATGTTTATGATTTAGTCATTGGTTTGAGTTATTAAATTTGATTCAGTCTCTGTTTGAGTTATTCAATCTAATTCAATGTCTTTTTTGTAGGAAGATAAAAAGATTTGAAGGTTGCTATAATTGTTAAGGTCATAAGGAACTAAGGAAGATTGAAATAAAAAAACTATAAACATAAGGTGATATCTTTCCATGATTTATACTTATCTGCTGCTCTGCTTATTTGTTTATAATTTCTGTTAATTTTTTTTATTTAATTATGCCTCCTCGTATACAACCTTCTGGTGTCCAAAATAGAAAAAGAAAAAGACAACAACAAGAACTAACTCAATCTTTACAAGGATCTTTGAATAAGTATTTAGTTAAACCTGAAAGTAAAGCTAATGCTAATGAAAATTCAGTTGAAACTATTGAACAAAATAATGTTGAAGAAAATAACGTTGAAGTAAATGATGGTTGTGAAAATTGTGTTGAAGTAAATGACGGTTGTGAAAACTGTGTTGAAGAGAATAACGTTGATGAAAATTTAAACGAAAATGAAAACGAAAATATACGAAGTCCTATTAATGACAATAATCATAGTCCTGTTAGTGAAAATAATCAAAGTCCTATTAATGAAGATGATAGATTTAATTGCAATATTTTTGATGTGAGAGTTTGCGATAGTTTAAGTCCAAACATGAAAGATTTACTTGTAAGTAAATGGCCTGTTAGAGAAACTAATTTAATTTATCCAATAGATAATTCAAATAGACACTTTTCTGATTCATATTATGTACGTACGTTACGAAATAATGACACAATTGATAGAAAATGGTTAGTTTATTCAAAAGAGCTTGATAAAGTATTTTGTTTTTGTTGCAAGTTATTTAAGACTGTTATATGTAAAAGTAAATTAGGAAATGAGGGAATAAATAATTGGAGGAAACTTAGTGAAAAGTTAACGAAGCATGAAAGTAGTTCGGAACATATGAAAAATTTAGAAACTTGGGCTGAGTTACGGTTGAGGTTGAATATGAATCAAACAATTGATAAAGAGTTACAAGAGCTTATTAAAAAAGATACCGATCATTGGAAAGAAGTTTTAGTTAGAATAATTGCAACTGTTAAATGTCTAGCTGTATATAATTTGCCTTTTCGTGGTACAAATGAAAAGCTTTATGAAAATTCTAATGGAAACTTTTTAGGAATACTTCAAATGATTGCCGAGTTTGATCCTGTAATGAAACAACATTTTCGTAGAATTGAAAATAAAGAAACTCATATTCATTATCTTAGTCATAAAATTCAAAATGAATTAATCGAAATGTTAGCAACCGAGGTAAAAAAAAGGCAATAATTGAAAAAATCAAAGAATCGAAATATTTTTCAATAATTCTCTATTGCACCCCTGATGTAAGTCACAAAGAACAAATGACTTTAATTGTATGATGTGTTGATGTGTCTAGCTCACCAATAAAAGTGGAAGAGTTTTTTCTAAAGTTTTTAGTTGTAGAAGATACATCAGGTTTAGGTCTTTTCAAAGTACTACTAGAATGTTTGAAATCCCTTGATTTAGATATTAAATATGTAAGAGGACAGGGATATGATAATAGATCAAACATAAAAGGAAAACATTCAGGTGTAAGTACAAGATTACTTGAAATAAATCCAAGAGCTTTTTATGTGTCATGTGGTTGTCATTGTCTAAATTTAGTGTTATGTGATATGGCAAATTATTGTCATAAAGTAAAAACTTTTTTTAGAACTTGTCAAACAATATATAATGTGTTTTCTAATTCCACAAAACGGTGGACTGTTTTACTTAAATATATTGACGATTTGACTTTAAAATCATTGTCAGCAACTCGTTGGGAAAGTCATGTAGAAAGTGTAAAAGCTATAATAACTCAAATTCCTCAAATAAAAGAAGCTTTAATACAATTATGTGAAGTATGTGAAGATGGAAAAGTGTGTAGAGATGCGAAATCATTGATAGATGGTGAATTTTCAAGTTTTGAATTTATTTTAAGCTTAGTTATTTGGTATGAGATTTTATTTAAAATAAATTTAGTTAGTAAAAAATTTCAATCGAAAGATATGCTTCTTGATGTTGCGATTCAAAGTTTGGATGGATTGGTTTCTTTTTTTGATGATTATAGGGAAACTGGATTTGATAAAGCTATTATTGAAGCTAAAAAAATTGCGGAAACTATTGATGTTGAACCTGAATTTCCTGTTAAACGTGTTTCATGTAGGAAAAAAAACAATTTGATGAGATTCCAAATACCGAAAGAGAACAACAATCGGCTAAAGAAAAGTTTAAAACTGATTACTTTCTTGTTTTAGTTGATATGACTCTTTCACAATTAAAGACTAGATTTGAACAAATGAAACAATTTGAAACTATTTTTGATTTTATGTTTGATGCATCAAAGTTATATTATTTAGATGATGACCTCTTGAAAAAAAGTTGTTTGGATCTTGAAACTGCTTTGACATATGAAAAAGATTCGGATATTGATGGAGATGACTTGTTTAGGGAATTACAATCTTTGCAGAAAATGTTGCCGAAAGTAGCATATGAGGGAGCAAGACCGTGGACGTCACTTGAGATTATGGAGTTTACAAAGAAGATGGATATTTTTCCAAATGTTTTACTCGCATACAAGATTTTGCTTACCGTCCCGGTCACCGTAGCATCTGCAGAACGTAGTTTCTCAAAGTTGAAATTGTTGAAGAATTATTTACGAAGTACAATGACTCAAGAACGATTAAACGGGTTAGCAATTATAAGTATTGAAAATAGATTTCTATCAAATGTAGATTATGATAAATTGATTGAAGTTTTTGCATCAAAAAATGCACGTAGACATTATTTTTAGGAGATGTGTAGTTCCAAACATGTGTATTTGAATTATACTTGTTAAATAAAAATCGGCGTGGGGATGAGCCGCCTATCTTGAGTAGGTTCCAAACCCCTAAATATTTGTGTTGTGCTATTAATATATTTCGAGGGGGGCAGGGGGCATATTTTTGAGATGTTCGTCCCGGGCATCCAAATTCTCAGGACCGGCCCTGGGTCTATCAAAATGATGAATTTTATTGTTTACGATAAACTTATGAACTCACCTACCTTTTGGTTGACACTTGAAAGCATTCTCAGGTATGAAAGAAATCTTCCGCTGTGCATTTACTCATATTAGAGATATTACTTGGAGTCATTCATGACATATTTCAAAAGACGTTGCATTCGAGTCGTCGAGTTCATCAAGATTATTACTAAGTCAATTGTAGTTGAATATATTATGAAATGGTATGCATGCCGTCAACTTTCGATGTAATAAAAGTTTGTCTTTTAAAAAACAAATGTAATGTTTGTAAAATATATCATATAGAGGTCAAGTACCTCGCGATGTAATCAACTATTGTGAAACGTTTTTAATGTATATGAACGGGTCCTTAAATTTAGGGCCCAAATCTGTTATACCCGAGGCTATATTTGAGCACTTGTCCGTTCATCTTGGGCCTGTCATGGAGTCGGATTGTGGTAACAACCCAGTTTTTGAAGATGGTTTGCGAAAAGATTGGCGCAATTGAAGAAAGAAAAAAAGAAAAAGAAGTTATGAAGACATGTAGAGAAGATGCAAGAAAGGTTGATAATCTTTCACCTATTTTGATTGGGCGAAGCGGAAGGATGTATTGTGATTGCGAGGATCTTTCGTGCAAAGGCTATTGCAAGGCGTGGTTTGTTTTAAACAGAAAAGTTCCTAAAGACCAACTCGAAAAAGTGAATTTGAGGTCATGGCGCTTCTACCTCGGGTTCTTTTAAACTTGTGGATAATGACAATGATCTTGATTACGGGCACTCCATTCAACAATTGTTTTTAGCGTGTAAGTTTGATAAGAAGAAAGGTTTTGCGGTTCCGAGACTTAATGACCAACGAGGCTTTTGATATTATGATGACGAGTATGGCCGAGTGTGTACCGGGTACGGAAAATAACTCTACCGAAACCCCGCGCTCGTTGGTTAAGAATAAGAATCATCATCATAAGCCTAAGGAAAAAGTGGTTCAAGGTGCCGAAATGGCCAAATTCGGCATCTTCATTAAGGACATTTGAGGTCCTTTTTTTGGTTTATACTTTCTTGTTTAGTTGTTTTCTTAACATTTGTATCTCGTTCTTTCGGATGCGTTTAGTCTTTTGTAGTTTCGGTTATGGGTAGGTGTGACCCAGTATAGATAGTTTGTCGGTACCACTTTCTACGTTCGAGCCTCGCCGGGTTTCTCTTTTGTAATTCTTGTTGAATTCGTTTTCTTTTGAAGAACGTTTTCCGTTTTATAAAAGTTGTCGTTATTTTTGCCAAAAAAAACAAATTAAAAAAATAAAAAAATAAAAAAAAAAACTAATACCAAAGATAAACATTGGGTATTCTGTGCATTGCCAAGTGCATGTATCAGATTACTAAAATCTTTATGCAGGGAACATTAATGTGCAATTGGTAAGTCAAAGGGCATAAATAAGCCTTAACTTAAATGTGGGCCTCAAAATGGTTCCTTGTTCAAAAGATTGGAAACAGCCTCATCCTATAAAATCATTCAACAACCAATGAGTTTCTAGCAAACAATTCAACCCACTTTCCACAAGATAAATATAGATGTAGATAATATATACATATATACATGCAACCCAAAAATGACCCAAATCAACCACCCACACCATGGCTGCTGCAGCAACAATGACAGCATTCAACTCATATTCACCTCAACAACAACAACATCATCATCATCCAACAGACACCCCTCAACTTTCCAAGAAACCCAAAACAGTCCTCCATAAACACCCTCTTTACACTCCACCACTCCATTCAAAACTGTCACTTGAAGTTAAAGAAAAGATCATGTGTCTTGAAGTTATGGGTGTTGATTCTGGGAAAGCAATTGCTTTAAACCCATTAATCCATTCAACATCTCTCAATTCAATTCATGACGTCATCACTTTCCTTCAATCCAAATTCATTTTACAAAAAGACCTTCCAAAAATCATAAACTTGTGCCCCAATATCCTCACATCAAATATCAACAATGACCTCATTCCAGTTTTCAATTTCTTATCATGTGATCTCAATGTCCCAGAACACAATTACAGAAAAGTAATCACTAAATGTCCAAGATTGCTCGTATCGAGCGTTGAACATCAGCTAAAGCCTGTTTTTCATTACCTTAAAAGACTCGGTTTTCGTGATTTGGAAGCATTGGCATATCAAGATTGTGTGTTATTGGTGTTAAATGTGGAGAAGACATTGATCCCTAAATTGGATTACTTAATTAGTCTTGGGTTTTCGAAACCGGAGGCAATTAACATGGTTTTGAGGTGTCCAGGGTTGTTTACTTTTAGTCTTGAAAACAACTTAAAGCCGAAATTCAAATATTTTAAGGAGATGAAAAGAAACACGAGTGAATTGAAGAATTTTCCACAATATTTTGCTTTCAGTTTGGACAAAAGGATAAAGCCTAGGCATATGGAAGCTGTGGAATGTAGAGTTGAAATGTCTCTAAAACTTTTACTTAAAACCACTAATCAAGAGTTTGCAGAGTTATTGAGACATAGGAGCAAATCAAGAAAATTTGTAAATTCTAGCTCTATGTAATTATTGGAGAAGTTTGAAATTGTTATATGAATATTTGTAATGATTATCAGGCAAAAGAGTAGAAAGCGAGCCTTTTTACCGCTAGCTCCTGTTGAAAACCGTAGTGAGTGAAGCTAAGTAGAAATTTCCTGAGTAATTTAAGTAAACGCATAAATTACGAGTGTTGCAAAACTAAGAATCACTTGGCAATCACATGGATTTTTGAGAGGTCCGAACCGATTAATCAAAATCAGTCTATCTTAGGTCAACCCTCAGTTAACGATTAATTGGGATTGATCGGAATTAATCGGTCACCATAAATCAGGGATTAATCGGTCAAAGTAGAGATTAGCTAGTCAAAATGAGTCAAAGTCAAACTTAGCCAAAAACTGATTAATCCACGATTTGCCGCGTACTCCCTCGAAAGTCCCAACCGATTACTCCGATTAGCGTTTTTGCAACCTTGTAAATTAATAATGGCAATAGACTGGCAATGCTAATAATAACTCAAAAAATTTAGAACAATAATAATATTACATTATGGATTTTAAGGTGAATCAAACACAAACTCCACAGCTGGGGGAGATCAATCGTTTGTACAGACAAATTCTAAAGGGAGAGGATATAGTAAAACAAATCAAACGACTTATTTTTCCCTAAATAAATGTTCAAAATCCGATCATGAAGGTGGTACTGAAGCAGCACCTGCAAAAAGTTCTAGTTGTAAATCAGAAAATGAACAAGAACAAACTGAAAATTAATTACACATACAAGGCTAGAAAATCGTTTTGCGTGCATTAAATCCAACGAAATTTGCAAAAGTTTGGGTGAGCAAGACGAATTTATTTTGATTAATTTTCAAACTAACCATTCAAATCGCCATTTGCTTCATCTCCGCTTCTCCAAACAATATCCTTCAATCCAGTTGAAAGGTTTTTGTAGAACTGCATGGTTAAATAAACAATGATGATCATTATTATGATAATATATTAATACGGATTAATTAACAACAATAATACTAGAAGGAAAATAATTATTGTATAAAATTGATAATAACAATTAAACAAATTATAATTGATTTAAAAAGCAAAAAGGCAAAAGAACTATAAATTGAACTTGCAAGTGAACTTCGTACCTTGTGAAATTCCAATGTGTCACCTCCTGATTTACGAACCTCGACCATGTGCAGTGACGGGGCCACTTCAAAAATCTGAAAACGAATAATTTTCAGATATATCCAAAAAGACAGCTAAGGTTGCTAAATATTGAAGTACCCCAACATGTTCTTGCTCTTTTATTTTCTTCAATTTAACAAACAATTAACTTGGAACCAAAATGATTAACTTCTTAAATATAACACTTTGATAAGTTGATGCTTTGTGAGTGCAAATGGGCTTTGAATTGAATAAGATAACATACCTCGGTTGCAACAGACAAGTGGCCCTTGCGCCCAGACTTTTCACCTTGAAGTTTTAGCTGTAAGTACAAACAGTTAAATAAAAATAGTGGTTAACGTTAAAACGTGACAAACGTAATAATCATACGGAGAGAACAAACATGTTTTATCACCTTGTAGTTGTTTTTCTTCACATCAAATCCCAAGGGTGTAGCAGCTTCCTCTATTTTTGAAATAATCTCATTGGCTGGACATTTTGATGTAAATCTCGTTTCACGCTTAACAAGCCCCTGTCCACCAAACAAAATGTTAGATTCAGTTTCCGAGTTCCAATATATTATTAAAATAATAATCAAAATACAATAAACATGAGTATGTTCAAACAAGAATACCATTTGTTTCTCAAAAAGAGAACTGAGATTGAGGCCCTGGGATTTAGATATCAGCTCAAAAGCGTTCATGGTGACAGGTTGGGGTGGCTGTTCATCCCGCCTCTCAACAACAAGGACCGGGGAGTCCTAAATTCCAAAAAAAATAAAAAATAAAAAATCATCATCAATTATTAGAATGGTTTAAATGTAAAGATAAAGTTGAGCAACAAATACCCCGGCTTCATTAAAAATAGCATCCACATCATCAAGACTAACATCCTCTTGTTCAAACCTAGGGGCCACGTATCCTTTCTTGAACCATTCATTCTCGATGACTTCAGCAGTTGTGATTCTCTGTTAAAGAGACAAAATTCATATAGTACTGGTCAAAATGGGTGGGTCAGGCGATTCATATCATGTCAAAATGGGTTCAGGCAATAAAGGATTAATTATTAGCAGGTGTTGGAAAAGACAAGTCAGATTGGGTTGACCCACAAACACCATTTTACACTCTCAATTAACATTTATTGTGTTAGCTATGATCAATTGATCATACAGTAACATATATATTATAACAATAATTTAGGACGTGATCATACCGTCACAGGATTAGGATCCAAAATCCTTTTAATTAGCTTCTTTGCACTTGAAGAGAACCATGGGGGACATAAGAACTCAGCCTTATTTATCTGCATAATAATATATACGTTACAAAAGGCTGAATAACTTCATAAAGCTAACATATCAAGTTTACAACATGACCAAAAAAACATACTAAACAAAAGAGAATACCTTTTTATATAGAGCCACAAGGTTTGACTCTTCAAAAGGCAAATAACCAGCCATGAGAACAAAAAGAATTACACCACACGACCATAAATCGGCCTTAGCTCCATCGTAACCTTTGTTGTTAATTACCTAATTAGATGATACATTAGATATATATAACTTAATTAAATTAAATGATACAATAGTTGGACCAATATATAACTTACCTCAGGAGCAACATAATTTGGTGTTCCACAAGTCGTGTGCAATAAACCATCTTCCTAAAAAAACAAAATCCAGAAACAAAGACATATAAAACACTTAGATTTCGAAAAAATTATTACAAACTTGACATAAAAGGAAAGTAGAATACTCACTCGAACTTGCTGGGGCAGTGCACTTAATCCAAAATCGGAAACCTTGAGACATCCTGTAGCGTCCAAGAGTAGATTTTCAGGCTGCAAAGCAACATTTAATTTTTTTTTTTTTTTTAAAAGAGAGGTCTGAATGACTCAACCACATTTAATTTAAACGTAAATACATCTGATATAAAATGTAATCACATGCCCAATTTAATTACAAATAAAATACATTGGATAACATATTTTACATATGTGCATAATCCATTCACAACATAGCAACTGATTAAAGTCAATTTGCTACAGTCGGGGCCCGTATCTCAAGGTTTTTAGTGCCCTCAAATGAACCCACCCTAATTACAATAGCATATATACTTAGACAAGTTGCAACCCCTTTATGTGACTCATGGTTGAAAAACTCGGCCAACTCGGCCGAGTACTCGGGGAGAAATCGGCATATCGGAGGAAACGAGAACTCGGCCACAAACTCGGTCAAAACTCGGTCAACGCGGTCAACACCGGTCAAATCTGCAAAATTTTCAATGTTTTTTTTGTTTTCACATTTGTCATATTCTTGGGGGCTAGGAAATGAAATTTGATGGTTGAAATTGGAAGTTAGTGGCCGAAATTTGAGTTACGAAGAAAAAGTTAAGGAATAAAGAGTTTAAAATATAAATAAATGTGATGAGACTAACATATATGGGCTTTATAAGTTGATAAAAACTTATTATATACTTAAATATATATAAAATATATTAAAAAACTAGAAAGTCAACAAAAGTCAACATCCGAGTTCTCCCCCGAGTTCTCCCCGAGTCACCGAGAACTCCTCAAAAACCTCCTGCCGAGTTCTCCCCGAGTTGCGAGTTTTACAACCTTGATGTGACTCATTTAACTACCCTTTTAGCTACAAGTATTACCCATTTGAGAAAGATCACAACCCAAATCAACACATTCATAAGTAACGAGGAAGCAAAAAATGTGTTTCGCATGACATAACGGGTTCTAAAATAGGCAGAGCGAAATATAACCTTAAGATCTCTATGAAAAACGCCTCGGCTATGACAATAATCAACCACATTAATAAGTTGCTGAAAATACTTCCTAGCTTCATCTTCTTTAAGTCTGCCTTTCGTTGCCTGAAGAATAATGAAGGCGTAATCTATTAATAAATTAATAAATTAACAGTAGACTATTTGTGAAGACAAAGAAAGTTTGAAGCATCAACTTACAATTTTGTCAAATAGTTCGCCACCAGTCACAAATTCCAAGACAATGTATATTTTCGTTTTGCTCGCCATAACCTACAAACAAAACGTAGTTAATCACACATGTATCATATTTAATAGTGTCTACAAGTGTAACAAATACAAATGCATAATAATGTTAAAGCCTAATAATGACAAGCATCTTTAAACCTAAATTGAGAACTTTCGACCGGATAAATAAGCAAAACGAGTATGTTACTAAAGATTGGTGTTTTACTGCTATACAGGGCTTCAGTGTAATACATATATAAATTTAAATATGTAATTAATGCCAATATTATAATTATAATTATAATTTCTACTATATGTTACACGAAAATAGGGTTCCGCCACAAAACAGGTCATTCTGGCGAACATAACAGACTAATTTGTGGTCTTTTATACTGCAAACCAGTCAAACCACAAAAGCAAGTATAACAATGTGTAAATCATATTCATCATGATAAAGTTTGAAGGCAAGGAAGAAGAAAATTTACACGTTAATCGAGTGATATACTAACTAACCTCATACATGCGAATCACATTCGGATGTCTAATTAGCTTCATGGTCGATATCTCACGTTTGATCTGCACTTATACATAAACAAAAGTTACATAAACAGCTGCAAACACAGTCTGATCATCTTTCCTATTTAATGAATAGTCAAAGTCAACATGTAAATCTGCAGACTAAAAAACAACAATTAATTATCTTTCTGATCAGATCACTCAAAGAGTCAAACTAGCTCAAGAACTTAAATCCATAATATAGAAAGTCAACACTATAGATATATATACATATAATTACCTGAGTGATCATCTTATGTTTAAGAACTTTTTCCTTATCAAGAATCTTGATAGCAACACTGTCACCATTTTCAATATTTCTAGCAAACTTGACCTTTGCAAAAGTCCCTTCACCAAGTGTTCTTCCAAGTTCATACCTACCAACTCTTGTTCTTGATTGTCTTGAAGATGCCATCTTTCAAACCCTAACCCTAACTTTTTAGGTATATCTAAACACCCCTTTTATTGCAATCTATCTACAGAAATATACAAGTATATTCTTATGAATCTTAAAAGATATTTAACAAAAATGTATTATTCCTATCACTGTTTCATCTTCTTAATTCCAAGATTTATAGTTTCAATAAATGATATTAATACCAATACCATCCATGTTCCCAGCAAAAGAAAAATAAATATTTTTGCTAATTTAATGTCAAAATCTCTTCTTTTTGCAGGGTTGCCAAACTTGAGATCTTGATACACTCATCTTCCCAAAAATTAATACAAAAACAAAAGAAACCCTAGAAAGAATCGAACAGCTTTGTTTAGATCTTTGCAGAATTAGTAGTCATTTAGAATAAGACAAACAACACTAAAAAACTTCATGAAAATAAAACATTATGAAAAAACAGAAAATTGGGGGAAAATTGAAGGGTTTTGATAATGCAAATTTGGGGAGAAAGGAATGTGATGTGATAATGTGATTATAACAAAAGTTGGATTGAATTGAATGGCGTACTAAATTTGTTTACTTCGATTTTGATATTTTAATTTTATATTCGCATAATTTTTTCTACACCAGAACAACTTAGTTACTCCGTACTAGTTACTCATTTTAAAATAAAATGTTTAATATTTCACCCTTTAAGTTTTTAAACTACACGTCATTGGTCCTCGGATTTCATTTCACGTTTTAGTACAAAAGTTTTCAGCAACTTTAATCTTCGAACCTCACGTTTTTTTTCTTTCAAAAAACAGAAAATTAAATATATATTTTTTTTAAAGGCAACACTTTTATTATTAATATGACAACATACAGGTACAAATGGGGACTGTAATTTTGGACAGTCAACCAGGAAATACACGATGATACAATGGATTTAAGCTGCTAAGATAGCAGCGTACAGTAGTCACGAAAACAGCAAATGCATTAAAGTTACAACACAAATTTTTGCGGATTGTGTAACCAATTATGCCAATCAATACTTGCGCTTTTACACCTTTTTGATATCCATTCAAAACTTGTTACTTGAATATCGTTTAATGCAACCGGGACAGTCCAACATTTATTCTTGAAGATCTTTTGGTTCCGATTTTTCCAAATGAGATAGCCACATGTCCATTCCACCGTTTGTCATATTTTCGTACCTAAATCCGTCATTTGTTTGTTCGAGTTCCCAAGAAAAATTTCACCAACTCTCAAATTAGATACCACTCCTAAACCCCACCACTCAAACACTTTGACCCATATATCATACGCGAGTTTACACATGATGAGAGAATGATCAATTGTTTCTAAGTTGTCATCATAAATAGGACAACGCACCGTGTTGATATCAATTCCCCTTTTATCAAGCTCGGTCAATACGGGTATACGTCTTTTCCTAGCTCTCCACACGAAAACCTCAACCTTCTTTGGAACCCAGTTATTGCGCAGTGATTCTGAACAGTTTGAACCTGCCCTCAATAGTTTCACACTAATTAGATCAGTAAGAATTTTAGTAGAGAACCTCCCATTACCGTTAAATGACCACCTCCACGAGTCTGGCATGCCTGGTTTGATGGTAACCGAACTAATCAGGCTATCTAGCGAGTTTAATTCTCCACTTGTTCTTCCTGATGGTGCCCTAGACCAGCTCCACAATCCATAACAACTCGAACCATTCCAACAAAGTCTGTCTTTTACCGAAACATCTAAATTTCTCTCGAGTCGTGCCAATCTTTGAAATTTGTCTTGAAGGATAGTATCACCTAACCAAAGCTCTTTCCAAAATGATGTATTCGCACCGTCACCTATTTCCTTGACAAACGAGCACTTGAAGGCTACACCAAGAGACTCAATGTAACCCCCTGTTTTAATGACATTAGTCCAAGCAGAAGTAGTAGATCCACAATAAGAATTAATACCCGAAATCAGCCCACCCGATGGTCCATGAATGCTTTTGATAACTTTGACTCACAAAGAGGTGGATTCGGTATTAAACCTCCACCACCACTTGCCAATCAAAGCCAAGTTTTTACTCTTTAAGGAACCCAAGTTTATACCCCCCCTCCCCATATGGAAGTAAAACCTCATCCCATTTTACCCATGCAATTTTTGATGTATTACCCGACCCACCCCAAAAAAAGGAACGTCTTACACTCTCGAGCTTTTTCAACACACATGGAGGAGCACGGAAGAGCGAGAAGTAGTACAACGGGAGACTATTTAACACCGATTTAACAAGAGTTACACGTCCACCAAAAGACATCGTACGTGCTTTCCAACCCGAGAGTCTCTTTTCAAACTTATCAATCACCGGTTTCCAATTAGAAACTTTATTCATATTAGCCCCAATGGGGAGGCCAAGATAAGTGAATGGGAACCAGCCAATATTGCAACCATAAAGATTAGCCATGTCCTCGATCTCCTTACTGCTTACACATACACCAAAGAGGTTGCTTTTATGGTAATTCACTTTAAGTCCGGATGTTAGCTCGAAACATTTAAGAAGTTTTAGGAGATTTCGGATATTGCTCACACTCCAAGAACCGAAAAAGATCATATCATCCACGTATTGGAGATGGGAAATGGGTATTTTATCCTTACCAATTTTAACCCCCGAATATAAATTACAATTCACCGCAGCCTTTATCATGTGATTTAACCCTTCCGCCGCAATTATGAAGAGTAACGGTGAGAGGGGATCACCTTGTCGCACCCCTCTTCCTAACTTGAATTCGTTTGTCGGTGAACCATTAACAAGGACCGAGATAGTAGCCGAACTAAGACACGAATGAATCCATTTTCGCCATTTCGCACCAAAACCTATTTTCTCCATTATTTCTTCGAGAAATTCCCAACTTAGGCTATCAAAATCTTTTTCGAAGTCCACTTTGAAGATTAGACTCTTTATGTATTTTTGCTTTAAAAATTCAAGACTTTCATTCGCGATTAGAGCCCCATCAAGAATGTTTCTACCTTTAATGAATGCGCTCTGCTCGTGCCCTACTAGATTTGGAACAACATTTCTGAGTCGATTCGAAAGGAGCTTTGCTATAATCTTGTAATAACTTTCGATTAAACTAATTGGTCGATAATCATTCAGGGACATTGGATCTGTCTTCTTTGGCAGGAGTGTAATAAATGAGGCATTACAACCCCTCGAGAATTCTCCCTTGTCCCAGAACGATTGAATTGCCTCAACAAGATCATTTTTAATGATACCCCAAAATTGTTTGAAGAATCGTAGATTAAACCCATCCGGACCGGGAGCTTTCGTACTCCCACAATCTTTAATCGCGTCCCATATTTCATTTTCGTTGAATGTAGTTTCAAGTTTATTAGCTTCTGATGATGATAAGCTGTTGCAACCAGGTCCATTGGAAGCGGCCCAATTCAGCATTCGTGGCCTGTTGAAGTTTTTTCCTCGAAAAATATTAGCAAAATGATCATGCACAGCAGCTTTAACTTCATAAGGATTCTCATTCCATGAACCATTTATATTAAGCCCTCGGATGTTGCACTTGCGGTATCTTCGACGAATGGAAGAGTGGAAATACTTGTAGTTCTCATCGCCTTCTAAAATTCACCGGATTCGTGCTTTTTGTTTCAACATATTAGTTTTTATTTTTTCCTTTTCCATCCATTTTTTCCTCACCTCCAACCAAGTTAATCTATCAACATCGTTTAATATCACAGACTCTGCTTTTCTTTCCCATTCACAAGCTTCAACTTTAAGATTATTAATCTCCGAGTCTAATTTCTCGAATTCATTCTTACTCCATGTCTTTAGTGCACCCTTAACATTTTTAAGTTTATCTCTAAACCTACAATCCTTTCTCGAGCCGAAGATTGGTTTATTTCAAGCCTCAATAATGACATGATCCACACCTTCTTTATCAAACCATTCATCAAATACTTTGAACGGTTTAGGCCCAAAGTCAATGATTTTGTCCCTAAGAACAATAGGACAGTGGTCCGATTCTTTTCTTTCTAGAGCAATAACCGAGAGATCGTCCCAAAGATTGATGAATTTATCCGTCACAAAAAACCTGATGTGTGCAGCAGCGTATATAAAATAGTTATATTTTTATTGCAAAATATTATTAAATATGCTACAATTTTACACAAGTTATTTATTTATTTATAGAATGGGATATACCTAAACATTGCTACAACACTTATAGGCAGTGTACCTAATCATACAGTAGTGTAGTTTATAGTAAGTCCGGTTCGTTCCACAGGGATACAGTAAACAAGTTTAACGCTATAATTATTTAAACCTATAATTGTAATATATATATATATATATATATATATATATATATATATATATATATATATATATATATATATATATATATATATATATATATATATATATATATATATATATATATAAGTAGTATTATTATTATAAAAGGGGGTTTTTACCGTTTAATAACCGGTTTGTCGATTTTATGTTTTAAGTTGCAATTAAAACCTAATGTAAAATATTAAATATAAATACAACTTAATTTAAAGCGTAAAGTAAATAACGATAATAAAAGTGAGATAATTTAAAGTGCGATAAATAAATTGACGATAAATAAAATTGCGATAATTAAAAAGTACGATAATTAAAAGTGCGATAAGATATAAAATAAAGGAATTATGCTTATTTAAACTTCTGTAATCATGATGTTTGACGTGTTGATTTTAATTTATTACCATGGGTTAATTGTCCTTTGTCCTGGATTATTCGATATGTCCATCTGGTTTTTGTCCATAACAGTTCATCAGTCATAAATATAAAGTGCGAGTGTCCTCGTCAAATTATCCTTATATCCAAAGTCAAATATTCCAACTAATTGGGTACTTAACAAGGTCTTAATACTTTGTTTAATAATTACACGAGGATATCGACTGCGTGTAACCCAAGATTTTAATACTTTGTTAACAATTACGCCAAGTGTCCTTGTACATAATTCACCCCTGTTTTAATGAGTCCATTGACTATTAATCCATCCCCGTGTCAGGTTAAATGAACGATTATTAGTATTTATAAATATCCCGCCCATCGTGTCCGATCGAGTGTATATGGTTATTTATAGATACGTCAAATTGTAAATCTCTATATTAAATTAATGAATTATCATTCAGTTAAACAAATATAAAGCTCATTAATAGTCCATAGTCTAATTTTCACAAGTGTCGGTCTTTTGTCCAAATCCCAATTATAGTACAAAGCCCAATTACCCCGTCTTTAATATTTAGTCCAGCATCATGATTACTTCGATTTAAATAAGCATAATAATAACTTAGCTACGAGACATTAATTTAAAAAGCTTGAACATAACTTACAATGATCAATAATAGCGTAGCGTTACACGGACATAAGTTCGACTTACACACTTACAACATTCGTTAACATAACCTTATTATTATTATTATTAATCTTAAATTAAAATTAAAATTATAAATATATATATATATATATATATATATATATATATATATATATATATATATATATATATATATATATATATATATATATATATATATATATATATATATATTTGTGAGAGAGAGATTAGAAAAAGATGTAATAAACTCGGCCAAAATTCGTGTAATTTATAGAATGTGGGCAGCTACAGGACTCCATGCGTATGCCTTCAGGCCATGCGATCGCATGGCACCATTTTACAGCTCAGGATCTTTTGTTTGCAAGCTTGCTGACACTTATTAAATATATATATATATATATATATATATATATATATATATATATATATATATATATATATATATATACATATATATATATACATATATATATATATACATATATATATATATATAATATAATTTTATATAATTATATATATATTATATTATATTTATATGCATATTTGACTTGTCATTTTAGCTCCGTTGCATCACGCGTTGAGAGTTGACTCTGGTCCCGGTTCCGGATTTTCGAACGTCCTTTCGTACTATTTAATATCTTGTACTTTGCGTTCCACGGCTCGTACTCTTGTAACTTTTAGACGTTTCTCATCAATAAATTGAATCACTTGGATTGTACTTTGTACTTTTTAGCTTTTTAGTCGTTTGTGTCTTCAAATCGTCGAATCTGTCTTTTGTCTTCACCTTTTATTATTTAAACGAATATCACTTGTAAATTGAACAATTGCAACTAAAAGCTTGTCTTTCTTGAGGGATAATGATATGAAATATATGTTCATTTTTAGCATTATCAAATATTCCCACACTTGAGCGTTGCTTGTCCTCAAGCAATATAGAACTTGAATATAACTTTACTAGAATCACTTCTTTATTCTTCACACTTTGTACATCAGTGATTTCGAATTGGCGGTATGAATAATGATAGTAACGTTGTGGTTTACAGTCCCACATGACTACGAAAATTTAGATCCTTAAGGAAATTGGATCTTTATGAAAACATTTGATCTTTTTGAAAATTCAATCTAGATTTTAACCTAGACAAGTTTTCCGAAATAACCCTTTACCGGTGTTTGCAAAATGTTTTTGTGGGTTTGGTGGGTTTCAGATTTGAAAATTTTAGCTCAAAACTTGCGGTTTTGTGTCACCCACTTGCTAACCTTGTATTAGGAAAGCAACACATCCAGTATACTTGCTCCGTATATTACCTTTCGGTAAACTACCGTCTGGTTGTAAAGGAAAGCATTGAACAAGCAACTGTTAAGGCAATGTCCCGTGACATGCTTTTAATTATGGTCTATATCCTGTCGGATGCAATTACTATCCTTTGTAGGAGCAATAGTAAAGATCACCCTATAGTTTTTCGGTCTGGCACAAGGTCCTGTCTTCGACCATGCTATGCAACCACCGTTCTTACGGTTGACACCCGATTTGGTTCAGGTGACCTAAGAATTCCAGGTGAATTTCTACGATTTTACGTTCAATGGTAATGAACGCAGTAAAAATGGGTTTTCAGAAAACAAATCGGTTTGTAATTTTGATCAAAATATTTTCTCGTTCAAGCTCGAGTTTAGATATCATCGAATTCCATGAGTTTGTAATTCTCAATCTTTAAAGTCAATCTCAAGGATTGAGTAATATCAGGCTTAAAAGCTGATTTTTGATATTTAAGGAGATTATCCTTTTCTGGGGGTCTGATTCATTAGTCTTATCAAGCTAATTTGCACGGCGCCCTCCCCATTTTATGAGACAGATCCTCTCATGGTTAGGATAAGTCTGACCACATGGCGACTCTGTTTGATGCTGAGGTCCGTGGATTTCCAGCTGATTTTCGAGAAAACTTTTCAAGGTTTTTCGTAGACTCTACAACTGGTCTGGACGACAACTCCTGACCTAAATCAAGAAGCACGTGTCTTTTTCAGAAGACTTTACTTCCTTTTAATGATGGAATTGATTCATCGTGTAGATCCATCTTTCTTTCAAATATAATATAGTAAATCGGGTAAAACTTATTAGTATTGTCCAAAACAAAAGTACCTACAATAAGCTTGTACAAAATATGTGATATATGTTTTAAAGAACCTGGTAATTTCTTCCCACACTTAGCTTTTATTTTTATTTTTCTTTGCCTTTTTATTCTCCTCTATTCCATTCTTAAATGAATTCTAACGTTTTGGTTTATTTCTCAATTTATGTCCTTTCCGAGGTAACAATAATTTCGGTGTTGACACCTAGTTTTATCGTTCAAAAATATGTATAAACATGATTTTTAAATTCATTTAGCTACAAATTTTTCAAACAAAATTTGGCAATTTAACAAAGTGTATCAATTAAATATTTAAACCGAAAGAATTTAATCCCTTTCCACACTTAAGATCTTGCAATGCCCTCATTTGCAAGAAATCAGTACAATTTAAATTATTGAGGGTGATTAGCGTAGAAAAATGATTAAATTTTACCAAAGTTTCCAAACATATTGGCGTTTGTTTGTTGAATGATAAATGGTGCACATCATTTGTTCATTCCGTCTTGTTGTTACATCACATTTGTTTTTCGTTTTGTCGTCAAAATTAGTAGCTTTTGCTGAACTTAATGCCAGTCTTTGAAAGTTCACTGTTTTACCCTGTTGTGTACAATTGACAATATACATACATACAAATAATAACATGCATGGTAATTTGAAATGGGACTTAACATCCCACTTTCAAATTATAAATACGAAATATTAGTAACAAAATAAAAAAAAATGTTAAAAATTACATAAAAGTATCACAATATTATATGTTTTAAACATAAGTAAATAAAAATAATAAAAGATAAAAATCACCAACCGGAACTGTATCAATCTGGATAGGGGTTCCAGTTCATGTCGTCGGTCGGGTTCCACGGTTGGTTATAGGTGTGCTGATAGGCTTGGTTGGGGTCATAGAGAGTAAATGGTGGTCGCATATCAGGCTGGTGTGGCGGATAGTAAGCAGGTCGGGTCGGTACGTAGTTATTTAGTACCTGAGATGATAGCTGGCTCATGATCTGATGCTGATGATAGTGCCATCTATCATGCCGTCGTTGCTGGAATGCTTGTACACATTCTTGGCGTGCCACTGCTCGTACTGACTATGTCTAGCCTCGTTTGTCATTTCTACCTCATCTATACGCTGGTAAACGTTAGCAACAGCCTCCCTAATGACATACCTAATGTCATCCGCTTCCTCCATTTCCTCATCTGAACCTCTCTCTACCTGTGGATGAGGGCCCTGATATGGTACTGCCTGATTGCGTCTGCTCTTTAATACCTTTGCACCTTGATAGACCCGCAATCCTAAAATCTTATCCTGTTCCCTACACACCATCAGTGGACCCCCTTGATCCCTATCTACGCCTAAATACTCTCCAATGAGAGTAACAAAAATACCTCCTCCTATTATTCCCCGTCCTGTATTCCTTCCACCATTTTAGACAGATAAAAACCAACACAGTAGGGAATATTAACAAAGCCTCTAGTATCTCGAATACACTTAAGGTAAAATAAATCGTGTAGGGTCATCTTCTCCTTGTTGTTACCTCTTTGTGTAATCGAATTAGCTAAAAATCTATGTATAATACGAAGCTCTGCTTTGTTAATATCTATATAGGAGTGTCTTCCTCCCCGCGTAAAAATATTATAATTTGACATACGCCTCCAGACGGCGTCAGCGTCAAAATTTCTATCTACCCTTTCACCATGATAAATCAAATTTGTACAATTAGGCAATAGTAATTCAGCGGGAGTGTAAATATGTAAAGCCCTGGCCATGTCCAGCATGGACATTCTGTACATCCTACGGACACGTAAAAATCTAAGAAAATTCCTATCGTCTAACCTAACTACATCCTTATCAAGTGATATAGTACTCATAAGCTCAACACACCATTCCTTATATACAGGCCTACGAATGGTGAATAAACGTTCCCAATCAGGAAAAGAAGAGTTCCCATACCTTTGGATCAGTAGCAGTCTAACTGGGTTAACTAGTTGGACCCTTTCCAAAGTCTCCCAATTGATTACCCTCGGTACTTCTACATTTTTCGTTGTTAGTTTAAATTTGTTACTTTGGTACGTCGGGTAAGCTCTCCAGCTTCGATCAAATCTCAAATTGGGATGCAACAGCTCTTCATGAATCGTTGGGTGTTCTATTATTAGATGAATCGGAAATTGTACGTAGGCATTAACATATTCTTGTTCCGGATCATAATATGGTATGTGTTGATCATTATGATATTGTTGTTCCTGTTCAGGTTCTGGTTCATATTGTGGCTCATATTGCATTTCTGACTACAGTTCATTTTCAGGTTGTCTGGATGATGATCAACTATGCATATAAATATAATATAATATATATATTAATTTTAAGAATTAATTATATATTATATTATATTCATATGCATAGTTGACTTGTAATTTTTAGTCCGTTGCGTCGAGCGTTGAGAGTTGACTCTGGTCCCGGTTCCGGATTTTCGAACGTCCTTGCGTACAATTTAATATCTTGTACTTTGCGTTTTGAATCTTGTACTCTTGTAATTTTGAGACGTTTCTTATCAATAATTGGAACCTCATTGATTGTATTTTGTACTTTTGAGCTTTTTGGTCGTTTGCGTCTTCAATTCGTCGAATCTGTCTTTTGTCTTCACCTTTTATTATTTAAACGAATATCACTTGTAAATAGAACAGTTGCAACTAAAAGCTTGTCTTTCTTGAGAAATAATGCTATGAAATATATGTTCGTTTTTAGCATTATCAAATATTCCCACACTTGAGCGTTGCTTGTCCTCAAGAAATATAGTCTTGAAATACTAGAATCACTTCTTTATTCTTCATACTTTGTACATCAGTGATTTCTTTACGGCGGTATAAACAATGGTAGTAACGATGTGGTTTACAGTCCCACATGACTATAAAATTTAGATCCATTAAGGAAATTGGATCTTTATGAAAACATTTGATCTTTTGAAAATTAAATCTAGTTTTTACCCTAGATAAGTTTTCCGGAATAACCCTTCACCGGTGTTTGCAAAATATTTTTGTGGGCTTGGTGGGTTTCAGATTTGAAAATTTTAGCTCAAAACTTGCGGTTTTGTGTCACCCACTTGCTAACCTTGTATTAGGAAAGCAACACATCCAGTTTACTTGTCCCGTATATTACCTTTCGGTAAACTACCGTCCGGTTGTAAAGGAAAGCGTTGAACATGCAACTGTTAAGGCAATGTCCCCTGACATGCTTTTAATTATGGTCTATAACGTGTCGGACGCAATTACTATCCTTTGTAGGAGCAATAGTAAAGCTCACCCTTATAATTTGTCGGTCTGGCACAAGGTCTTGTCTTTAACCATGCTATGCAACAACCGTTCTTACGGTTGACACCCGATTTGGTTCAGATGACCTAATGAATTCCAGGTGAATTCCTAGGATTTTACGTTCAATGGTAATGAACACATTGAAAATGGGTTTTCAGAAAACAAATCGGTTTATAATTTGATCAAAATATTTTCTCGTTCAAGATCTATATCGAATTCCATGAGTTTGAATTCTCAATCTTTAAGGTCAATCTCTAGGATTGAGTAATATCAGGCTTAAAAGCTGATTTTTAATCTTTAAGGAGATTATCCTTTCTGGGGATCTGATTCATTAGTCTTATCCAGCTAATTTGCACGGCACCCTCCCCATTTTACGAGACAGATCCTCTTATGGTTAGGATAAGTCTGACCACTTGGCAAACCCGTTTAATGCTGAGGTCCGTGGATTTCCTGCTAATTTTAGTGATGACTTTTCTAGGTTTTTCGTCAACCTACAGCTGGTATGGACGACAACTTCATGACCTAAATCAAGAAGCGCGTTTCTTTTTCGGAAGACTTTACTTCCTTTTAATGATGGAATTGATTCATCGTGTAGATCCATCTCTTCTTTTCTTTCATCGGGTAAAATAGTTTAGTTTAGTCCAAAGCAAAAGTATTTTCAGTTATATGTTATAGAAATATGTGACATATGTTTAAGATAACTTGGTAATTTTTGCCACACTTGGCTTTTATTTTCCTTTTTTATTGTCCTCTATTCCATTTTAAATGAATTTTAACATTTTGGTTTGTTTCTCAATTTATGTCCTTTCTGAGCTAACAATAATTTCGGTGTTAACACCTAGTTTTATCGTTCATAAATATGTATAAACATGATTTTGAGTTCATTTAATTGAAATTTTTTAAAAATTTTACTAGAATTGGGTAGTCAGTATATAAAACTAGGGCTGTTCTTTATTATCAGAGAGCACTAGATTCTAATACAACTACTACGTTACTAGTATTTTTAATGATAACCAAGTGTTTAAGATAAAAATTTTAAAAATCCGAAAGAATTTAACCCCTTCCCACACTTAAGATCTTGCAATGCCCTCATTTGCAAGAAATCAGTAACAATTTAAATTATTGAGGGTGATTAGCGTAAAAATGATTAAATTTTACCAAAGTTTCCAAACATATTGGCGTTTGGTTGCTGAATGATAAATGGTGCATATCATTTGTTCATTTCGTCTGTTGTTACATCACATTTATTTGTCATCTTGTCATCAAAATTAGTAGCTTTTACTGAACTTAATGCCAGTCTTTGAAAATGCGCTGTTTTACCCTGTTTTGTACAATTTACAATATACATACATACAAATATAAACATGCATGGCAATTTGAAATGGGACTTAATATCCCACTTTCAAATCCTAAATGTGAAATATTAGTACACAATAATAATAAAAATGATAAAGATTACATAAGTATGTTCAATAACATAAGTTTAAACATGAATAAGTAAAAAGATAAAAACATAAAAATCATATAAATAACCAAATGGAACTAAATCAGTCTGGATATGGGTTCCAGTTCATCTCCTCAGGTGGGTTCCATTGCTTGTTATAGGTGTTTTGATAGGCTTGGTTATAGTCATACCGGTTAAAGGGTGGTCGGATATCGGGGCTATGTGGCGGAAAATGTGCAGGTCGAGTAGGTACATAGTTATTTGGTACCTGATATGATAGCTGGCTCATGATTTGGTGCTGATGAACTAACCAGCTATCGTGTTGGCGTCGCCTATAATCCTCGTATACTCGTTCGGAGTTCCACTGCTCATACATACTATGTCTGGCCGCGTTCGTCATTGCTTCCTCATCTATACGAACGTGGATGTCAAGAATAGCATCTCGAAAGACATCCCTAATGTCTTCCGCCTCCTCCATTTCCTTGTCTGAGCCTCTCTCTACCTGAGGATGAGATCCCTCATAGGGTACTGCCTGGTTACGTCTACTTTTCAATACCTTAGCACCCACATAAACTTTCAATCCTAAGGGCTCAACCTGTTCTCTACAAAGCTGTAATGGACCCCCTTGGTTCCTATCAACACCTAAATACTCTCCAATGAGAGTAACAAAAATACCTCCTCCTATTATACTCCCGTCCTGCATTCCGTCTACCATTTTAGATAAATAAAAAGCAACACAGTAAGGGATATTGACAAAGCTTCTAGGATCCCGAATACACTTTAGGTAGAATAAATCATGTAAGGTATGTTTTTCTTTATTATGACCTCTCTGTGTAATCGAGTTAGCTAAAAATCTATGAATAATACGAAGCTCGGCTCTGTCAATATGTGTATAGGAGTGTCCTCCTGCTCGTGTAAAGACATCAAAATGTGACATACGCCTCCAAATGGCGTCAGCGTCAAAGTTACTATCTACCCTTTCACCATAATGAATCAAATTTGTACAATCGGGTAATAGCAACTCACCAGGAGTATATATCTGTAAGACCCTGGCCATGTCCAACATGGACATTCTGTATATCCTACCGCCAAGGATAAACCTAAGAAATCTTCTATCATCTATTCTAACTATATTTGTATCAAGTGATACATTACTCATCAACTCAACACACCATTCCTTATATACAGGTCTACGAATGGTGAAAAGACGTTCCCAATCTGTAAAAGAAGAACTGCCATTCCTTTGAACTAAAAGCTGTCTAACACGGTCAGCTAGATGGACCGTTTCCAAAGGGGCCCAATCGATTACCCTTGGCACCTCTACATTTTTTGTTACCAATTTGAATTTGTTCCTTTGATATGTCTCGTAATCTCTCCATCTCCTATCAAATCTCAGATTAGGATGCAGAGTGTGCTCAGGAATCGTTGGGAATTCTACTGGCGGCCTCATTGGGAATACTATGAATTTATCAACAAACTATACCGGATCATAATAAGGTATGTGCTGATCAGGCTGTTGTTGTTGTTCCTGTTGTGGTTCTTGTTCGTGTTGCATTTCTGGTTCTGGTTCTGGTGCTGGTGCTGGTCGTCTAGATGATGATGCTCCTGAACCTCCAGTATCGGCTTTCTGCAAAACACATTAAACACAAAATTTGTGCATCCAAATATGCATTAGTGTTAGTAAAATAACAACTTAAAACAATCACTATAACATGTTAAATCAAAATTAAACTTATACACATTTTCACAATTTTTCACAATTCTACACTTTTCAAATAAGCACATATGAAAATGTATACAAAGTTCATAAGCATTTAACTTAAATAACATGTCAAAATATTCATTACTAATAATTAAACAAGTCTCAAATGGCAAATATATCAAATTAATCAAGTTCATGAATTTTGGACTTAAAAAGTCCACTTTAATCTCCAAAAATCATGTTTAGGATCATTATTTGGATCATTTAACTATCTAAACATGTTAAATCATGTTTAGGATCATTTAACTATCTAAACATGTTTGGATCATTGTTTAGAAATTAACAAAATTGCATTAGGTAAAAAAATTGGTAATTATCACAAAAACTAGGAATTTATAGAGTTTAGGGGTGTAATTTTTACCAATTTGCTGAAGAATGAGAATCTAGGCATGATTAGAGCAAGAAAAATGACGAATTACGGTGAATTTTGGTGAAATTTGGAGAGAATTTGAGTGTGTTTTCGGGTATGTGTGTGTTTTTGTGGAGAAAGACAGACCAGTCGACTGCCTTGTATCAGGCCTGATTTTTGCCTCCATGCGATCGCATGGAGGTATAGTGAAAATCCCATGCGATCGCATGGGGTCCGGGTACAGTGTTTTCAGCTTTTTTTTTTTATATAAAATCTTAACTTATGAAACAATTAAGTAATTAATTTTAAAATTTTGTTTCCCTTTGTTTTAGGATGAGGTCGTTTCGGATCGATGTCCTAGTCCGTCCTTCGACAAAATTTTAAAATTTGTCTTTTTCAAGCAATTGTTTTAAAAGCTTAGATTTTTGGTTTTTTTTTTTTTTTTTAAATAAAATCTTAACTTATGAAACAATTAAGTAATTAATTTTAAAATTTTGTTTCCCTTTGTTTTAGGACGAGGTCGTTACGGATCGATATCCTAGTCCGTCCTTCGACAAAATTTTAAAATTTGTCTTTTTCAAGCAATTGTTTTAAAAGCTTAGATTTTTGGGTTTTTTTTGGCATACTTTAATTCAATAAGATTAAAAATAATGATAATAAAAGTTCTCGTCCCTCCCTTGGGTAAAGCAATTTCGGTTTAAAGACTTAGTCTTCAACTTACGACGAATTTTAAAAATCATATTTTTAACTTAACGAAATAAAGTAAATTTTTGTTTTTAAATTCACACAACTTAAATATAAAATTCAAAATTAATATTAAAAATTCACACCAAACTTACAATTTAAAATGTATAAAAATAAAATTCATATTTTAAAAATTAAAAATTCACACCAAACTTAATTTAAAAATTCATATTATAAATTCACACCAAACTTATATTAATTTTTCAAATATTTACAATTTTAAATATATTGTTTTTACAAAGTTTACAATATTAATTTAAGATTTATATATTAATTTTAAAAACATGGTAAAAATAAAATTAAAAATCTTTTTGGCTTTTTATCCCACTTTAATCAATCAAATATTATCAAAAATATACGCCCCTCTTTTCGGTAAAGTAATTTCGGTTCCAAGACCTAATTTAACTCATGACGAATTTTTGAAATATTTTGTGTTGATTGATTAAAGATATTTATACCTTAAGAATAAACATTAAATTTCGCAGTGATGTAATAAATTTTTGAATGATATCAATAATTTCGGTCGCCAAACCTAATTTTATTCAATACCAATTTAATACTTTATAGCGAACAAATTAGCGTTTATTATCAAAAGGTTAAAAATAAAAAATAAAAATAAAAACTGTACAGACTTACCTGTGAGATAGTATTCTTAGTTATATGATCTATCCCATTCATAAGATAGTCGGTTTAATTGGTTTTCCATAGCTACATAGGCGTAACCTCGAGCATTCAGTGTCTTTTCTTCTAAACATATGAACGGTCCGTCTCTGCATAAAGTAACAAATTCGGTATTTGAATAGGTTTGATTATTTGAACATTTACCTCCATGTGACCATTTTTCGCATTTGTGACATCGTTCTAGGTGTCGTGCTCTTCTTTTCGCTGCGGATTTTGATTTTCCTTTACCAAATTGTAACTTATTATCTTCGCATCTGGATTCTTTTCTTACTCCGTCCAATCTTTCTCTGATTACTGATACTATTTCACTCGGTAGTGTGTCATTATTACGTTTAGTGATCAAAGCGTGTAGCATTAGACCATGGTTTAGTTCACAGGCAGTCTTCATTTCCTAAAAAAATAAAAATTCAGAATGGGGGGAGAAGACTAGTTCTTTAGGGTCTGCTAGGGAAAGACCATTCGGGTTCCATTTTCGAGAACTACACGAAAACAGACAATCTAACTCTAACAGAAATACATATTATCCTTTAAAGACTTGATTCTCCCCATACTTAGTTAGCTGTGGTATCGAAATTGTGATTAACTTCATTGTCGAATTCCATTGGACTATCTATGTAGTGTTTAACTCTGTGACCATTAACTTTAAATTCAATCCCATTTGAATTTATTAATTCTATCGTTCCGTATGGGAAAACTCTTTTGACTATGAATGGTCCAGACCATCTTGATTTCAATTTTCTAAGAAATAGCTTGAATCGTGAATTGAAAAGAAGAACTCTGTCTCCTTCTTTAAATTCTTTTAAACTTCTGATTCTTTTATCATGCCATTTCTTCGTTCTTTCCTTATAGATTAACGAATTTTCGTATGCTTCATGTCTTAATTCTTCTAATTCGTTTAGTTGACTTAACCGTAGACGTCCAGCTTCATGTAAATCAAGATTACATGTCTTCAAAGCCCAAAATGCTTTGTGTTCAATTTCTACTGGAAGATGAAATGCTTTTCCATAAACAAGTCTAAAAGGTGTGGTTCCAATTGGAGTTTTGTAGGCTGTTCTAAAAGCCCAGAGTGCATCCTCCAATTTAATGGACCATTCTTTCGGATTTGATCCTACGGTTTTCTCTAGAATACGTTTTAAAGCTCGGTTGGTATTTTCAACTTGTCCACTTGTTTGTGGATGATATGCGGTGGAGATTTTATGAGTTACTCCATATCTTTTAAGAACTTTCTCAAGTTGATTATTACAAAAATGAGTACCCCGATCACTTATTAAAGCTTTCGGTGTTCCAAACCTTGCAAAAAGACGTTTTAAAAAGTTGACTACAACTCATGCATCGTTAGTTGGGAGAGCTTGTGCTTCCGCCCATTTAGATACATAATCAATGGCTACGAGAGTATAGAGATTATTATGAGATTTTGGAAATGGACCCATAAAGTCAATACCCCAACTGTCAAATACTTCGCATACTTGAATGACATTTTGTGGCATTTCATCACGTTGACTTATTTTTCCGGCCCTTTGACAAGCATCACAGGATTTGCAAAGAAGGTGTGCGTCTTTGAAAATTGTAGGCCAATAGAATCCAGCTTCATAAACTTTTCTTGCTGTTAATTGAGGCCCATAATGCCCTCCTGTTGGTCCTGTGTGACAATGGTTTAATATTTTACTGGCTTCATCTCCGAATACATATCGGCGTATTATTCCATCTGGACAACTTTTAAACAAATGTGGATCTTCCCAGAAATAGTGTTTTATATCACTGAAGAATTTCTTTCGTTTTTGGTACGATAATCCTTTTTCAAGGAATCCACATACTAAGTAGTTTGCATAGTCTGAAAACCATGGAATTTCATTATAATCTATCTTCAATAGATATTCATCAGGAAAGTTGTCTTGTATGGCCGATTCATTTAGAACTTCTAACTCAGGATTTTCAAGACGAGAAAGATGATCAGCGGCGAGATTTTCTGCTCCCTTTTTATCTCGGATTTCAATATCAAACTCTTGTAAGAGTAAGATCCAACGGATTAATCTTGGTTTGGCATCTTGTTTCGAAAATAGGTATCTAAGAGCAGAATGGTCGGTATAGACCACCGTTTTTGCTAGAACGAGATATGATCGAAATTTGTCAAAAGCAAAGACAATAGCAAGGAGTTCTTTTTCAGTAGTTGTATAGTTCTTTTGTGCTCCTTGTAACGTCTTACTAGCATAATATATAGGTTGAAATCGTTTTTCAATCCTTTGTCCTAAAACGGCTCCCATTGCAAAATCACTTGCATCGCACATTAATTCAAACAGTAGATTCCAATTTGGTGTTATCATGATCGGCGCATTAGTTAGTTTCTCTTTAAGAATATTAAAAGATTTGATGCATTCATCTGAAAAGATGAATGGAGCATCTTTTTCTAGGAGTTTATTCATAGGAGTGGCAATTTTAGAAAAATCTTTTATGAAACGTCGATAAAAACCGGCATGCCCTAGAAAACTCCTAACTCCTCTAACATTGGTGGGATGTGGAAGTTTAGCAATTACATCTACTTTAGCTCTATCCACTTTAATTCCTTCTTTTGAAATTTTATGTCCAAGAACAATGCCTTCTTTAACCATGAAATGGCATTTCTCCCAATTAAGTACTAGATTTGATTGTTTGCATCTAATAAGCATTCGTTCAAGATTAGCTAGACATGATTCAAATGTATCACCGAAGACTGAAAAGTCATCCATGAAAACTTCCATGCATTCTTCTATCATGTCGTGAAAAATCGCCATCATACACCTTTGAAAGGTTGAATGGGCGTTACAAAGTCCAAATGGCATGCGTTTGTAAGCAAAAGTACCATAAGGGCACGTGAATGTGGTTTTCTCTTGATCTTCGGGTGCTATTGGAATTTGAAAATATCCAGAAAATCCATCAAGAAAACAATAGTAACTATTTCCGGCTAGCCTTTCCAACATTTGATCAATGAAAGGTAAGGGAAAGTGATCTTTTCTGGTGGTGTCATTTAATTTTCTATAATCAATACACACACGCCATCCTGTTACAGTCCTAGTAGGAATAAGCTCATTTTTTCATTTGTAATGATAGTCATGCCACCCTTCTTAGGCACGCATTGAATTGGGCTTACCCATGGACTATCAGAAATTGGATAAATTAGACCTGCATCTAGTAGTTTAATAATTTCTTTTTTTAACTACATCTTGCATATTCGGATTTAGTCTTCGTTGGCGTTGCACATACGTTTTATGACCTTCTTCCATAAGGATTTTATGTGTGCAATACGAAGGACTTATTCCTTTAATATCATGAATCTTCCATGCAATGGCTGGTTTATGAGCTTTCAACACAGAAATGAGTTGTGATTTCTCATTTTCAGTAAGAGAAGACGATATTATTACAGGTAATTCAGATTCACCATGTAAATAAGCGTATTCCAAATGGTTTGGAAGTGGCTTTAACTCTAATTTCGGAGGTTCTTCTATCGATGATTTATATCGATATCTGTCTTCTTCTTTTAGCATTTGAATTTCTTCTGTTGTTGGTTCATATCCATTAGCTATAAGTGTAGCTAACATTTCAGCTTCATCAATTTGTTCTGTTCCTTCTCCTAAAGAACATTCTCCTGTTCCTTGTAATTCTGGAAATTCTTCTAATAATTCTGCATGTGAATCTATAGTTTGAATATAATAGCATGTATCATCTGCAGATTGAGGTTGTTGCATTGCTCTATCAACTGAAAAGGTAACACTCTCATCCTCTATACTTAGGGTCAGTTTCTTACCGAACACGTCTATCATTGCTTTAGCCGTGTTTAAGAATGGTCTTTCTAATATGAGAGGAACTTGAGAATCTTCTTCCATGTCCAGAACAACAAAATCTACTGGAAATACTAAAGTACCAACTTTAACTAGCATGTTCTCCATTATCCCTCTAGGATATTTTATTGATCGATCGGCTAGTTGTATACTTATTCTGGTTGGTTTCAATTCTCCAAGGTCTAGTTTAGCGTATAATGAATACGACATTAGATTTATACTAGCACCTAAGTCTGCCAATGCTTCTATTGAACTAAGACTACCTAGAAAACATGGAATTGTGAAACTTCCTGGATCAGATAGTTTTTCTGGTATCTTATTCAACAGCACTGCTGAACAATTAGCATTCATAGTAACAGCCGAGAGTTCTTCCATTTTCTTTCTATTTGTGATTAGATCTTTCAAGAATTTAGCATATCTAGGCATTCCTGAAATCACATCAATGAAAGGAAGATTTACATTTATCTGTTTAAACATATCCAAGAATTTGGATTGCTCGCCTTCAAGTTTCTCTTTCTTCATTTTACTCGGGTAAGGAAGTGGTGGTTGGTATGGTTTAACATAAGGTTTATCCTTAACTGTGTTATCTTCATTAACCTTTTCAACTACCGGTTCTGTTTCCTTATCTTGTTCAGGTTGTGGTTCTTGTGGAGTAGGAATAGTTTCATCAGAAGTTACAGGTATTTCAGGTGGTTTAAGTGTTGTACCACTTCTTGTGGTAATAGCTTTAGCTGTTTCATTTCGGGGATTAGCATTTGTATCACTAGGTAAACTTCCCGGTTTTCTTTCACCTATTAACCTTGCTAGGTTACTTACTTCTTGTTCCAAGTTTTGAATAGAAGCTTGTTGATTTCTAAATGCTTGAGCATTTTGTTCATTGGTTTGTTTTTGAGATGTGAAAAACTGCGTTTGAGTTTCAACTAGCTTCGTCATCATATCTTCTAAATTCGGCTTTTTATCATCGGTTTGTTGTGGTGGTTTGTTTTGAAAATTAGGTCTTTGCTGATTGTAAGTATTATTGGATACTTGTTGATTGCTAGGACCTTGTTGGTTGTTGTATGGAATATTTCGATTATAATTCTGGTTTTGATTGTAAATCGGTCTTGGCGGTTGATAATTATTCTGATAATTATTTCCAGGCCTTTGGTTTATGTATGAAATATTCTCTCTTTGTTCCATTGTTAATTCAATACTGAGACAATCTTTTGTCAAATGTGGTCCTCCACACTGCTCACAACTAATTCGTATTGAGTGGATATCCTTAGTCATCTTTTCCATTCGTCTCTCGACAGCATCTATCTTTGCGGAAATAGAATCTAAGTCATGGCTAGAATCGGCTCTAGCTGCTTTAGATGATCTAACAATATCTTTTTCTTGGTGCCACTCATGTGAGTGGTAAGCAGTGTTATCAATAATTTTATAAGCATCAGTTTCGGTTTTCTTCATAATAGAACCACCAGCTGCTATATCTATGTCTTTTCTTGTAGTGATGTCGCATCCTTGGTAGAATATTTGTACTATTTGACAGGTGTCTAAACCATGTTGTGGACATCCTCTCAATAATTTTCCAAATCTTGTCCACGCCTCATATAGAGTTTCATTCGGTTTCTGTGTAAACGTAACAATTTCTGTTTGAAGTCTTACGGCTTTAGATGCCGGAAAGAATTGTTTAAGAAATTTTTCAACTAAAACATCCCATGTATCAATCGCCCCTTCAGGTAACGATTCCAACCAATCTTTGGCTTCTCCCTTTAAAGTCCAGGGAAATAACATGAGATATATCTGTTCATCCTCAACTTCTCTTATTTTAAATAGTGTGCAGATACTATTAAAGGTACGTAGATGTTCATTTGGATCTTCCTTCGGCGCACCACTAAATTGGCATTGATTAGTCACCATGTGTAGAATTTGTCCTTTGATTTCATAATCTGGCGCATTAATGTCTGGATGAGTAATTGCGTGACCTTGGCCAGTGCGTTTAGCTCTCATTCGGTCTTCCATACTTAAAGGTTCTGTTACTTCCATAATTGAATTTGTTGAATCGGAATCACTAGAGGATTCTGATTTAATGGTTCGTTCCTCAACAATCTCTGTTTGAATGATTGGTGGTTCCGGAGGAAAATTTAATGGTTCAGGATCTATGAATCATCCCTGAATATTCTCCGGATTCTCAATTGTGAGGTCGGGTTCAAAAAATGGATTATCAACAGCGACAATATTAGTTAGATGTCTTGATCTAGTTACAGGTGGTGAACGTACAAAAGGTGATGAACGTCTTGCTCGGTGCATTCACTGAATATCCTATTAGTTTTTAAAAGGAAAGTAAAATTATAATAAGTTATCCAATCAATAGACTTTTCTGATTTTGCCCACGTTTCGAATAGCCAAAAGATGCAGCAGAGGGGCAGGATTCGTTTGGTCTCAATATAATTGAGGACTGTTTGGCTCCAATAACCCGGTCCACGTACAAATCCAACTATTACTACGAACCATAAAATTTTGATGTCTATCAATTTAACCACTTAAAATAAATTTTCGCAATTTTAAGAAGTTTAGATAAGAAGTAGAATAAAAATCTATGTCCTAAAAACTAGAATAGCGAGAAATAAGAAAGAAAAAGAGTGCGTCGAAAAAGGTCGAAAAAGAAAAATGGTTGAAAAATAAAAGGTGACGGAAAAATAAAAGAAACTTATAAAACTTAAAAACACTTGACTAACCTAACCTTATTACTACAACTAACTTAAAATTATAATCGCAAATTGAAATTACTAATTGGAATGATAATTGATACATAGGTAAAAGGTGTCTAAAAATATTAAAGCTTACAAGAAAAACTATATCTCAAATGGCAATAACTTAAAAAGAAACTAAAACTTAAAAAGGCGTCGAAAAATTCTAAAGCACCTAAATCTTAGTCTAAAGAAAAAGCACTTAAGGGATTTTACGGCAAAGCCTAAAAATCTAGAAGTAAAAATAACTATGGCAAAAACTATGAGTTAAAAATAAATACGAGCGAAAAATACAAAAATTACGCTAAAACTATTATAAAGGGACAAAATATAAAAATATACAAAAAGTTGTAAAAAGTACAATTTTTATAAAAATATTATTTTTATATTATTTATTTAATAAAACTATTAATTTTAAACTTTAAATAACTAATTAAACATAAAAATACAAATTAAATATAAAAACTAAATTAAATTATAAAATATATAACCCTAATTAGGGTTTAAATATATTAATAATAATAATTATCCGTAATTAATGCAGGCTGCAGTCAACTGTGGCGTGTCAGACGGGCTCATGCAATCGCATGAGTCCTAAGTTGCCCAGCCATGCGATTGCATGGGCTAGGGTTTCAGGCCACAGAATGGGCTGCTACAGTACCGGACTCGAGTTTTACTATATTTTTTTTTCTGTTTTTTCTGTAAAATATATTTATAAAATATATTTATAAAATAAATTAAATAAAACTTAAATTTTTACAAACAAAAAAATAGAAATAAAGAAACTTTATAAAACTTAAATATTTACCAAACTCTTAAAAATATTTATATTTTTGTTTTTCTTTTAATATTTTTGAATATTTAAAACGTATTTTTACAAAAGCGTTTTTTTTTATAAAAGTAACTAAAAAGAAAAATCTTTTTTTTATATATATATTCGCGTTGCGCTTTCGGCTTTTAAGCTAGATTGTTTCCCCGGCAGCGGCGCCAAAAATAACTTGATGTTAAAGCTAAGGGGTATAAAATACTATTAAATTTTAGCAGGAAATACTATTAAATACGATACAATTTTACACAAGATATTTATTTATTTATAGGATGGATATACTTAAATCTTGCTACAACACTTATAGGCAGTGTACCTAATCGTACAGTAGTGTATTTTTTAGTAAGTCCGGTTCGTTCCACAGGGAAAATCTTTAAACAAAGCTTAACGCTATATTAGTTTATTTTTATAAAAATACAAATATATATATATATATATATATATATATATATATATATATATATATATATATATATATATATATATAAGTAATATTATTATTATAAAGGGGGGTTTTTACCGTTTAATAACCGGTTTGTCGATTTTAAAAACTTTAGTTGCAGTTAAAACAAAATGTAAAATATTAAATAAATAAAAGACTTAATTTAAAGCGTAAAGTAAATAACGATAATGAAATTGCGAATAATAAAAGTGCGATAAAATAAACTTGCGATAATTAAAAAGTACGATAATTAAAAGTGCAATTAAATACAATAACAATAAATAAAAATGCGATAATTAGAAGTGCAATTAAATATAAAATAAAGGAAATTAAATATGAAATAAAAGAATTATGCTTATTTAAACTTCCGTAATCATGATGTTTGACGTGTTGATTTTAGTTTTATGCCCATGGGTTAATTGTCCTTTGTCCTGGATTATTTAATATGTTCGTCTGGTTTTTGTCCATAACAGTCCATCAGTCATAAATATAAAGTGCGAGTGTCCTCGTCAAATTATCCTTATACCCGAAGTTTAAATATTCCAACTAATTGGGGACTTAAACTGTAACAAGATTTTAATACTTTGTTTAATAATTACACCAGGATGTCGACTGAGTGTAACCCAAGGTTTTAATACTTTGTTATCAATTATGCCAATTGTCCTTGTACATAATTTCACCCCTGTTTTAATAATTCTAGTGGCTATTAATCCATTCCCGTGTCCGGTTAAATGAACGATTATTCGTACATATAAATATCCCGCCCATCGTGTCCGATTGAGTGTATATGGTTATTTATAGGGACGTCCAATTGTAAATTTTTATATTAACATTAACAAACTATCATTTAGTTAAACAAATATAAAGCCCATTAATAGCCCATAGTCTAATTTCCACAAGTGTCGTTCTTTTGTCCAAACCCCAATTATGGTACAAAGCCCAATTACCCAATTTTAGTAATTAGCCCAACATCATGATTACTTCGGATTAAATAAGCATAATAATAACTTAGCTACGAGACATTAAATTAAAAAGGTTGAACATAACTTACAATGATTAAAAATAGCGTAGCGTTACATGAACAGAATTTCGACTTACACCCTTACAACATTCGCTAACACACCCTTATTATTAGGATTTAAAATTAAAATTAAAATTAAAATATAAATTATATATACATATACTACGTTGAGTGAAGAAGAAAAAGATGTTTTTTGCGTTCACCAAACTGCGAATTTATAGGAGATGTGGCCTGACTTTTCATGTCATGCGATCGCATGGACTTTCTTCTTCCTGGCCATGCGATCGCATGGCCAGCTGGGAGAGCTCATATGTGTCTTGTTTCCTTGTGCCGACGTTTTATAAATATAATATAATATATATATTAATTTTAAGAATTAATTATATATTATATTATATTCATATGCATAGTTGACTTGTAATTTTTAGTCCGTTACGTCGAGCGTTGAGAGTTGACTCTGGTCCCGGTTCCGGATTTTCGAACGTCCGTGCGTACAATTTAATATCTTGTACTTTGCGTTTTGAATCTTGTACTCTTGTAATTTTGAGACGTTTCTTATCAATAATTGGAACCTCATTGATTGTATTTTGTACTTTTGAGCTTTTTGGTCGTTTGCGTCTTTAATTCGTCGAATCTGTCTTTTGTCTTCACCTTTTATTATTTAAACGAATATCACTTGTAAATAGAACAGTTGCAACTAAAAGCTTGTCTTTCTTGAGGAATAATGCTATGAAATATATGTTCGTTTTTAGCATTATCAATGATGCACCGCCAGATTCGATATATTTCTGCAAAACACATTAAACACAAAATTTGTGCATTCAAATATGCATTAGTGTTAGCAAAATAACAACTTGAAACAATTACAATGACATGTTTAATCCATATTAAACTCATGCTCATTTTCATATTTTTATCAATTCTACACTTTTTCAAATAAGCATATATGAAAATATTTACAAAGTTCATAAGCATGTTTCATAAGCATTCAACTCAAATAACATGTCAAAATAATCATTACTAGCCATTAAACATGTTTCAAATGGCATTTATATCAAATTAATCAAGTTCATGAATTTTAGACTTGAAAAGTCCACTTTAATTCTCAAAAATTATGTTTAAGATCAAAGTTTGGATCATTTAGCTACCTAAACATGTTACACTACTTAATTTAGCAATAATTCATGACAAAAATTGACCATAACCTGTTTATATCAAAAAGCCCCAAATTGCTCATGAACACAAACCCTAGATTTCTAAAATTTTTGAAGTTTTTGGCTTCAAATCATGTTAAATAGCATCAATCTAGGTTATACATGCATAATATACTAACAATTTAACTCTAATTACACTAAAAATTAACAAAATCAAATTAGGTAAAATTTAGCTCAAAAACACTAAATTTCAAATTTTAAGAGTTTTAGGGGTGAAATCTTTACCTTTTTGCTTCCCCATATGAAGAAAGGCATGATTATAGCGGATTATTGTGAGAAATTTGGTTGATTTTGGTTGAAAAATAAAGATTTTTGGGTGATTTTTATGTGTATGTTCGTGTGTTTATGTGTGTGTAGAGTGAGAAGCAGAGAGCTCGCTGGAACTTTTTGTATCTGACCAGTTTTTTTGCCTCCATGCGATCGCATGGCTTTCCAGCATAAACCCCATGCGATCGCATGGGGTCTGGTATTTTTTTTTATATAAAAATCTTTAACTTATAAAACAAATAATTAAATTAATTTTAAAAATTTATTTCTTTTAAGAATGAGGGCGTTTCAGATCGTTGTCCTAGTTTGTCCCTCGACAAAATTTTAAAAATTTGTCATTTTAAAGCGTTGTTTTAAAATCAAATATTTTTGGGTTTTTTATTATTTTTGGCATACTTTAATTCAATAAGATTAAAAATAATGATAATAAAATTTCTCGTCCCGCCTTCGGGTAAAGCAATTTCGGTTCAACGACCTAGTCTTCAACTCACGACGAATTTTAAATATCAAATTTTTAACTTAATGAAATAAAGTAGATTTTTGTATTTAAATTCACACCAAACTTAAATTTAAAATGCATAAAATTAAAAATTCATATAAATATCATTAATATTTTTATACATTAATTTTACAAACTTATATTAAAAATATTAATTTTTAAAATATTTAAAAACTTAAATATATTGATTTTAAAAATTTACTATATTAATTTAATATTAATATAAAAACAAGGTAAAAATTAAAATTAAAAATCTTTTTGGTATTTTATCCCACTTTAATCAATCTAATATTATAAAAAATATACGCCCCTCTTTTGGGTAAAGTAATTTCGGCTATTTTACCTAGTTTTACTCTTGATGAATTTTTGAAATATTTTGGATTGATTGATTAAAGATATTTATACCTTAAGAATAAACGGTAATTTTCGTAGTGATGTAATAAATTTTTGTATGATATCAATAATTTCGGTTTCGCATACCTAATTTTAATGAATATCAATTTAATACTTTATAGCGAACGATTCAACGTTTATTTTCAAAAGGTTAAAAGCAATAAAAACAAATAAAAACTTTACATACTTACCTGTGAGATAGAATTCTCAGAGACCTGCTTTAGCTGACTCATAGGAGAGTCGTGTGATTTGATTTTCCGTAGCTACATAAGCATAACCTCGATTCTTCAATAACTTTTCTTCTAAACACATGAACGGTCCTTCTCTGCATAGATTAACAAATTCGTTATTTGAATATGTTTGATTGTTCGAACATTTACCTTCGTGTGACCATTTTCCGCATTTATGACATCTTTCAAGGTGTCGTGCTCTTCTTTTTATTGCGGATTTTGATTTTCCTTTACCAAAATGTGTCTTATGATGATCTTTCCTGAGTTCTTTCCTCACTTTGTCCATTTTGCCTCTTATGAATGATACCAGTTCACTTGGAAAGATGTTATTATTACGTTTAGTAATCATAGCGTGTAGTAGTAGACCATGGTTCAGATCAAAGGAATTCTTCATCTCGTAAAACCTAAAAGAAATAAAAATTCAGAATGGAGGGAGAAGACTAGTTCTTTAGGGTCTGCTAGGGAAAGACCATGCGGATTCCATTTTTGAAAACTACACAAAAAACAGAATATCTAACTCTAACAGAAATACATATTACCCTAAAATGATTCGAATCTTCCCACACTTAGTTAGCTGTGGTGTCGAAATTGTGATTAACTTCATCTTCAACTTCCATTGGATTATCTATGTAATGTTTAACTCTGTGACCATTAACCTTAAATTCAATCCCATTTGAATTTATTAACTCTACTGTTCCGTATGGGAAAACTCTTTTGATGATGAATGGTCCAGACCATCTTGATTTTAATTTTTCAGGAAATAGCTTGAATCGTGAATTGAAAAGAAGGACTCTGTCTCCTTCCTTAAATTCTTTTGAACTTCTGATTCTTTTATCATGTCATTTCTTCGTTCTCTCCTTATAGATTAACGAATTTTTGTATGCTTCATGTCTTAATTCTTCTAATTCGTTTAGTTGACTTAACCGTAGACGTCCGGTTTCATGCAAATCAATATTACATGTCTTCAAAGCCCAAAATGCTTCGTGCTCAATTTCTACTGGAAGATGACATGCTTTTCCGTAAACGAGTCTAAAAGGTGTGGTTCCAATTGGAGTTTTGTAGGCTGTTCTAAAAGCCCAGAGTGCATCCTCCAATTTTATGGACCATTCCTTCGGATTTGATCCTACAGTTTTCTCTAGAATACGTTTTAAAGCTCGATTGGTATTTTCAACTTGTCCACTTGTTTGTGGATGATAAGCGGTTGAGATTTTATGAGTTACTCCATATCTTTTAAGAACCTTTTCAAGTTGATTATTACAGAAATGAGTACCCCGATCACTTATTAAAGCTTTCGGTGTACCGAACCTAGCAAAAAGACATTTTAAGAAGTTGACTACAACTCGTGCATCATTAGTTGGGAGAGCTTGTGCTTCCGCCCATTTAGATACATAATCAATAGCAACGAGAATGTAGAGATTATTATGAGATTTTGGAAATGGACCCATAAAGTCAATACCCCAAACGTCAAATACTTCACATACTTGAATGATATTTTGTGGCCTTTCATCACGTTGACTTATTTTTCCGGCCCTTTGACAAGCATCACAGGATTTACAAAGAAGGTGTGCGTCTTTGAAAATTGTAGGCCAATAGAATCCAGCGTCATAGACTTTTCTTGCTATGAGTTGAGGCCCATAATGCCCTCCTGTTGGTCCTGTGTGACAATGGTTTAAGATTTGACTGGCTTCACCCCCGAATACACATCGGCGTATTATTCTATCGGGACAACTTTTAAACAAATGTGGATCTTTCCAAAAATAGTGTTTTATATCACTAAAGAATTTCTTTCGTTTTTGGTACGACAACCCTTTTTCAAGGAATCCACATACTAACTAGTTTGCATAGTCTGTAAACCATGGTATTTCATTATAATCTATCTTAGTTAGATATTCATCAGGAAAGTTGTCTTGTATAGCTGATTCATTTAGAACTTCTAATTCGGGATTTTTTAAGACGAGAAAGATGATCAGCGGCGAGATTTTTTGCTCCCTTTTTGTCTCGGATTTCAATATCAAACTCTTGTAAGAGTAAGATCCAACGGATTAATCTTGGTTTAGCATCTTGTTTTGAAAATAGGTATCTAAGAGCAGAATGGTCGGTATAGACCACCGTTTTAGCTAAAACGAGATATGAACGAAATTTGTCAAAAGCAAAGACAATAGCAAGGAGTTCTTTTTCAGTAGTTATGTAATTCGTTTGTGCTCCTTGTAACGTCTTACTAGCGTAATAAATAGGTTGAAATCATTTTTCAATCCTTTGTCCTAAAACGGCTCCCATTGCAAAATCACTTGCATCGCACATGAGTTCAAATGGTAGATTCCAATTTGGAGTTATCATGATCGGCGCATTAGTGAGTTTTTCTTTAAGAATATTAAAAGATTTGATGCATTCATCCGAAAAGATGAATGGAGCATCCTTTTCTAGGAGTTTATTCATAGGAGTGGCAATTTTAGAAAAATCTTTTATGATACGTCGGTAAAATCCGGCATGCCCTAGAAAACTCCTAACTCCTCTAACATTGGTGGGATGTGGAAGTTTAGCAATTACATCTACTTTAGCTCTATCCACTTCAATTCCTTCCTTTAAAATTTTATGACCAAGAACGATGCCTTCTTTAACCATGAAATGGCATTTCTCCCAATTAAGTACTAGATTTGATTGCTCGCATCTAATAAGCATTCGTTCAAGATTAACTAGACATGTTTCAAAAGTATCACCGAAGACTGAAAAGTCATCCATGAAAACTTCCATGCATTCTTCTATCATGTCGTGAAAAATCACCATCATGCACCTTTGAAAGGTTGCAGGGGCGTTGTAAAGTCCAAATGACATGCGTTTGTAAGCAAAAGTACCATAAGGGCACGTGAACGTGGTTTTCTCTTATTCCTCGGGTGCGATTGGAAGTTGAAAGTATCCGGAGAAACCGTTAAGAAAACAATAGTAACTATTCCCAGCTAACCTTTCCAACATTTGATCAATGAAAGGTAAGGGAAAGTGATCTTTTCTGGTGGCGTCATTTAATTTTCTATAATCAATACAGACATGCCATCCTGTTACAGTCCTAGTAGGAATAAGCTCATTTTTTTCATTTGTGATGACAGTCATGCCACCCTTCTTAGGTACGCATTGAACTGGGCTTACCCATAGACTATCAGAGATTGGATAAATTAAACCTGCATCGAACAGTTTAATAATTTCTTTCTTAACAACATCTTGCATATTTGGATTTAGTCTTCATTGGCGTTGCACATATGTTTTATGACCTTCTTCCATAAGGATTTTATGTGTGCAATACGAAGGACTTATGCCTTTAATGTCATGAATCTTCCATGCAATAGCTGGTTTATGAGCTTTTAGCACAGAAATGAGTCGAGATTTTTCATTTTTCGTAAGAGAAGACGATATTATTACAGGTAATTCAAATTCACCATGTAAATAAGCGTATTCCAAATGGTTTAGAAGTGGCTTTAACTCTAATGTCGGTGGTTCTTCTATCGATGATTTGTATCGATATCTGTCTTCCTCTTTTAGTATTTGAAGTTCTTCTGTTGTCAGTTCATATTCAGTAGCCATAAGTGTAGCTAACATTTCAGCTTCATCAATTGGTTCAGTTCCTTCTCCTAAAGAACATTCTCATGTTCCTTGTAATTCTGAGAATTCTTCTAACAATTCTGCATGTGAATCTTTAGTTTGAATATAATAACATGTATCATCTGCAGATTGCGATTGTTGCATGGCTCTATCTACAGAAAAGGTAACACTCTCGTCCTCTATACTTAGGGTCAGTTTCTTACCGAACACGTCTATTATTGCTTTAGCCGTGTTTAAGAATGCTCTTCCTAATATAAGAGGAACTCGAGAATCTTCTTCCATGTCCAGAATAACAAAATCTACTGGAAATACTAAAGTACCAACTTTAACTAGCATGTTCTCCATTATCCCTATAGGATATTTTACTGATCGATCGACTAGTTGTATGCTTATTCGTGTTGGTTTCAATTCTCCGAGGTCTAGTTTAGCGTATAGTGAATACGGCATTAAATTTATACTAGTACCTAAATCTACCAATGCTTCTATTGAACTAAGACTACCCAGAAAACATGGAATTGTGAAACTTCCTGGATCTGAAAGTTTTTCTGGTAGCTTATTCAACAGCACTGCAGAGCAATTAGCATTCATTGTAACAGCCGAGAGTTCTTCCATTTTCTTTCTATTTGTGATTAGATCTTTCAAGAATTTAGCGTATCTAGGCATTCCTGAAATCACATCAATGAAAGGAAGATTTACATTTATTTGTTTAAACATATCCAAAAATTTGGATTGCTCGGCTTCAAGTCTTTCTTTTCTCATTTTACTCGGGTAAGGAAGTGGTGGTTGGTATGGTTTAACATAATGTTTAGTCTTAACTGTGTTATCTTCATTAACCTTTTCAACTACCGGTTCTGTTTCCTTCTCTTACTCAGATTGTGGTTCTTGTGGAGTAGTAATAGAGTCATCAGAATTTATAGGCATTTCAGGTGGTTTAAGTGTAATACCACTTCTTGTGGTAATGGCTTTAGCCGTTTGATTCCGGGGGTTAGCATTTGTATCGCTAGGTAGACTCCCTGGTTTTTTTCACCTATCAACCTTGCTGGGTTGCTTACTTCTTGTTCCAGATTTTGAATAGAAGCTTGTTGATTTCTAAATGCTTGAGCATTTTGTTCATTAGTTTGTTTCTGAGATGTGAAAAACTGCGTTTGAGATTCAACTAGCTTCGACATCATGTCTTCTAAGTTTGGATTTTTATCATCGGTTTGCGGTGGTTTATTTGGAAAAATAGGTCTTTGCTGATTTTAAGGATTGTTGGATACTTGTTGATTGCTAGGACCTTGTTGGTTGTTGTATGGAACATTTCGGTTATAATTCTGGTTTTGATTGTAGTTTGGTCTTGGCGGTTGATAATTACTTTGATAATTATTTCCAGGCCTTTGGTTCATGTATGAAACATTCTCTCTTTGTTCCATTATTTGTTCAATATTGAGGCAATCTTTTGTCAAATGTGGTCCTCCACACTGCTCACAACTAATTCGTATAGCGTGAATATCTTTAGTCATCTTTTCCATTCGTCTTTCGACAGCATCTATCTTTACGGAAATGGAATCAAAGTCATGGCTAGAATCGGCTGTAGCCGCTTTAGATGATCTAACGATATCTTTTTCTTAATGCCACTCATGTGAGTGGGAAGCAGTGTTATCAATAATTTTATAAGCTTCAGTTGCGATTTTCTTCATGATAGAACCACCAGCTGCTATGTCGATATCTTTTCGTGTAGTGATGTCGCATCCTTGGTAGAATATTTGTACTATTTGATAAGTATCTAAACCATGTTGCGGACATCCTCTTAACAACTTTCCAAATCTTGTCCATGCCTCATATAGAGTTTCATTTGACTTTAGTGTGAACGTAACAATTTCTCCTTGAAGTCTTACGGTTTTAGATGCCGGAAAGAATTGTTTAAGAAAATTTTCAACTAAGACATCCCATTTATCAAACCATTCATCAAATACTTTGAACGGTTTAGGCCCAAAGTCAATGATTTTGTCCCTAAGAACAATAGGACAGTGGTCCAATTCTTTTCTTTCTAGAGCAATAACCGAGAGATCGTCCCAAAGATTGATGAATTTATCCGTCACAAAAAACCTGATGTGTGCAGCAGCGTATATAAAATAGTTATATTTTTATTACAAAATATTATTAAATATGCTAAAATTTTACACAAGTTATTTATTTATTTATAGAATGGGATATACCTAAACATTGCTACAACACTTATAGGCAGTGTACCTAATCGTACAGTAGTGTAGTTTATAGTAAGTCCGGTTCGTTCCACAGGGATACAGTAAACAAGTTTAACGCTATAATTATTTAAACCTATAATTGTAAATATATATATATATATATATATATATATATATATATATATATATATATATATATATATATATATAAAAGTAGTATTATTATTATAAAAGGGGGTTTTTACCGTTTAATAACCGGTTTGTCGATTTTATGTTTTAAGTTGCAATTAAAACCTAATGTAAAATATTAAATATAAATACAACTTAATTTAAAGCGTAAAGTAAATAACGATAATAAAAGTGAGATAATTTAAAGTGCGATAAATAAAATTGCGATAATTAAAAAGTACGATAATTAAAAGTGCGATAAGATATAAAATAAAGGAATTATGCTTATTTAAACTTCCGTAATCATGATGTTTGACGTGTTGATTTTAATTTATTACCATGGGTTAATTGTCCTTTGTCCTGGATTATTCGATATGTCCATCTGGTTTTTGTCCATAACAGTCCATCAGTCATAAATATAAAGTGCGAGTGTCCTCGTCAAATTATCCTTATATCCGAAGTCAAATATTCCAACTAATTGGGTACTTAACAAGGTCTTAATACTTTGTTTAATAATTACACCAGGATATCGACTGCGTGTAACCCAAGGTTTTAATACTTTGTTAACAATTATGCCAAGTGTCCTTGTACATAATTCACCCCTGTTTTAATGAGCCCATTGACTATTAATCCATCTCCGTGTCCGGTTAAATGAACGATTATTAGTATTTATAAATATCCCGCCCATCGTGTCCGATCGAGTGTATATGGTTATTTATAGATACGTCAAATTGTAAGTCTCTATATTAAATTAACGAATTATCATTCAGTTAAACAAATATAAAGCTCATTAATAGTCCATAGTCTAATTTTCACAAGTGTCGGTCTTTTGTCCAAATCCCAATTATGGTACAAAGCCCAATTACCCCGTCTTTAATATTTAGTCCAGCATCATGATTACTTCGATTTAAATAAGCATAATAATAACTTAGCTACGAGACATTAATTTAAAAAGCTTGAACATAACTTACAATGATCAATAATAGCGTAGCGTTACACGGACATAAGTTCGACTTACACACTTACAACATTCGTTAACATAACCTTATTATTATTATTATTAATCTTAAATTAAAATTAAAATTATAAATATATAAATATATATATATATATATATATATATATATATATATATATATATATATATATATATATATATTTGTGAGAGAGAGATTAGAAAAAGATGTAATAAACTCGGCCAAAATTTGTGTAATTTATAGAATGTGGGCAGCTACAGGACTCCATGCGTATGCCTCCAGGCCATGCGATCGCATGGCACCATTTTACAGCTCAGGATCTTTTGTTTGCAAGCTTTCCGACACTTATTAAATATATATATATATATATATATATATACACACACACACACACACACACACACACACACACACATATATATATATATATATATATATATATATATATATAATATAATTTTATATAATTATATATATATTATATTATATTTATATGCATAGTTGACTTGTCATTTTAGCTCCGTTGCATCACGGGTTGAGAGTTGACTCTGGTCCCGGTTCCGGATTTTCGAACGTCCTTTCGTACTATTTAATATCTTGTACTTTGCGTTCCGCGGCTCGTACTCTTGTAACTTTTAGACGTTTCCCATCAATAAATTGAATCACTTGGATTGTACTTTGTACTTTTTAGCTTTTTGGTCGTTTGCGTCTTCAAATCGTCGAATCTGTCTTTTGTCTTCACCTTTTATTATTTAAACGAATATTACTTGTAAATTGAACAATTGCAACTAAAAGCTTGTCTTTCTTGAGGGATAATGATATGAAATATATGTTCATTTTTAGCATTATCAAATATTCCCACACTTGAGCGTTGCTTGTCCTCAAGCAATATAGAACTTGAATATAACTTTACTAGAATCACTTCTTTATTCTTCACACTTTGTACATCAGTGATTTCGAATTGGCGGTATGAATAATGATAGTAATGTTGTGGTTTACAGTCCCACATGACTATGAAAATTTAGATCCTTAAGGAAATTGGATCTTTATGAAAACATTTGATCTTTTTGAAAATTCAATCTAGATTTTAACCTAGACAAGTTTTCCGAAATAACCCTTTACCGGTGTTTGCAAAATGTTTTTGTGGGTTTGGTGGGTTTCAGATTTGAAAATTTTAGCTCAAAACTTGCGGTTTTGTGTCACCCACTTGCTAACCTTGTATTAGGAAAGCAACACATCCAGTATACTTGCTCCGTATATTACCTTTCGGTAAACTACCGTCCGGTTGTAAAGGAAAGCATTGAACAAGCAACTGTTAAGGCAATGTCCCGTGACATGCTTTTAATTATGGTCTATATCCTGTCGGATGCAATTACTATCCTTTGTAGGAGCAATAGTAAAGATCACCCTATAGTTTTTCAGTCTGGCACAAGGTCCTGTCTTCGACCATGCTATGCAACCACCGTTCTTACAGTTGACACCCGATTTGGTTCAGGTGACCTAATGAATTCCAGGTGAATTTCTACGATTTTATGTTCAATGGTAATGAACGCAGTAAAAATGGGTTTTCAGAAAACAAATCGGTTTGTAATTTTGATCAAAATATTTTCTCGTTCAAGCTCGAGTTTAGATATCATCGAATTCCATGAGTTTGTAATTCTCAATCTTTAAAGTCAATCTCAAGGATTGAGTAATATCAGGCTTAAAAGCTGATTTTTGATCTTTAAGGAGATTATCCTTTTCTGGGGGTCTGATTCATTAGTCTTATCAAGCTAATTTGCACGGCGCCCTCCCCATTTTATGAGACAGATCCTCTCATGGTTAGGATAAGTCTGACCACATGGCGACTCTGTATGATGCTGAGGTCCGTGGATTTCCAGCTGATTTTCGAGAAAACTTTTCAAGGTTTTTCGTAGACTCTACAACTGGTCTGGACGACAACTTCCTGACCTAAATAAAGAAGCACGTGTCTTTTTTAGAAGACTTTACTTCCTTTTAATGATGGAATTGATTCATCGTGTAGATCCATCTTTTTTTCAAATATAATATAGTAAATCGGGTAAAACTTATTAGTATTGTCCAAAACAAAAGTACCTACAATAAGCTTGTACAAAATATGTGATATATGTTTTAAAGAACCTGGTAATTTCTTCCCACACTTAGCTTTTATTTTTATTTTTCTTTGCCTTTTTATTCTCCTCTATTCCATTCTTAAATGAATTCTAACGTTTTGGTTTATTTCTCAATTTATGTCCTTTCCGAGGTAACAATAATTTCGGTGTTGACACCTAGTTTTATCGTTCAAAAATATGTATAAACATGATTTTTAAATTCATTTAGCTACAAATTTTTCAAACAAAATTTGGCAATTTAACAAAGTGTATCAATTAAATATTTAAACCGAAAGAATTTAATCCCTTTCCACACTTAAGATCTTGCAATGCCCTCATTTGCAAGAAATCAGTACAATTTAAATTATTGAGGGTGATTAGCGTAGAAAAATGATTAAATTTTACCAAAGTTTCCAAATATATTGGCGTTTGTTTGTTGAATGATAAATGATGCACATCATTTGTTCATTCCGTCTTGTTGTTACATCACATTTGTTTTTTGTTTTGTCGTCAAAATTAGTAGCTTTTGCTGAACTTAATGCCAGTCTTTGAAAGTTCACTGTTTTACCCTGTTGTGTACAATTGACAATATACATACATACAAATAATAACATGCATGGTAATTTGAAATGGGACTTAACATCTCACTTTCAAATTATAAATACGAAATATTAGTAACAAAATAAAAAAAAATGTTAAAAATTACATAAAAGTATCACAATATTATATGTTTTAAACATAAGTAAATAAAAATAATAAAAGATAAAAATCACCAACGGGAACTGTATCAATCTAGATAGGGGTTCCAGTTCATGTCGTCGGTCGGGTTCCACGGTTGGTTATAGGTGTGCTGATAGGCTTGGTTGGGGTCGTAGAGAGTAAATGGTGGTCGCATATCAGGCTGGTGTGGCAGATAGTAAGCAGGTCGGGTCGGTACATAGTTATTTAGTACCTGAGATGATAGCTGGCTCATGATCTGATTCTGATGATAGTGCCATCTATCATGCCGTCGTTGCTGGAATGCTTGTACACATTCTCGGCGTGCCACTGCTCGTACTGACTATGTCTAGCCTCGTTTGTCATTTCTACCTCATCTATACAGCTGGAATGCTTTTTGGTCGTTTGCGTCTTCAATTCGTCGAATCTGTTTTTTGTCTTCACCTTTTATTATTTAAACGAATATCACTTGTAAATAGAACAGTTGCAACTAAAAGCTTGTCTTTCTTGAGGAATAATGCTATGAAATATATGTTCGTTTTTAGAATTATCAAATATTCCCACACTTGAGCGTTGCTTGTCCTCAAGCAATATAGTCTTGAAATACTAGAATCACTTCTTTATTCTTCACACTTTGTACATCAGTGATTTCTTTACGGCGGTATAAACAATGGTAGTAACGATGTGGTTTACAGTCCCACATGACTATAAAATTTAGATCCATTAAGGAAATTGGATCTTTATGAAAACATTTGATCTTTTGAAAATTAAATCTAGTTTTTACCCTAGATAAGTTTTCCGGAATAACCCTTCACCGGTGTTTGCAAAATATTTTTGTGGGCTTGGTGGGTTTTAGATTTGAAGATTTTAGCTCAAAACTTACGGTTTTGTGTCACCCACTTACTAACCTTGTATTAGGAAAACAACACATCCAGTTTACTTGTCCCGTATATTACCTTTCGGTAAACTACCGTCCGGTTATAAAGGAAAGCGTTGAACAAGCAACTGTTAAGGCAATGTCCCCTGACATGCTTTTAATTATGGTCTATAACGTGTCGGACGCAATTACTATCCTTTGTAGGAGCAATAGTAAAGCTCACCCTTATAATTTGTCGGTCTGGCACAAGGTCTTGTCTTTAACCATGCTATGCAACCACCGTTCTTACGGTTGACACCCGATTTGGTTCAGATGACCTAATGAATTCCAGGTGAATTCCTAGGATTTTACGTTCAATGGTAATAAACGCATTGAAAATGGGTTTTCAGAAAACAAATCGGTTTATAATTTGATCAAAATATTTTCTCGTTCAAGCTCGAGTTTAGATATCATTGAATTCCATGAGTTTGAATTCTCAATCTTTAAGGTCAATCTCTAGGATTGAGTAATATCAGGCTTAAAAGCTGATTTTTAATCTTTAAGGAGATTATCCTTTCTGGGGATCTGATTCATTAGTCTTATCCAGCTAATTTGCACGGCACCCTCCCCATTTTACGAGACAGATCCTCTCATGGTTAGGATAAGTCTGACCACTTGGCAACCCTGTTTAATGCTGAGGTCCGTGGATTTCCTGCTGATTTTAGTGATGACTTTTCTAGGTTTTTCGTCAACCTACAGCTGGTATGGACGACAACTTCATGACCTAAATCAAGAAGCGCGTTTCTTTTTCGGAAGACTTTACTTCCTTTTAATGATGGAATTGATTCATCGTGTAGATCCATCTCTTCTTTTCTTTCATCGGGTAAAATAGTTTAGTTTAGTCCAAAGCAAAAGTATTTTCAGTTATATGTTACAGAAATATGTGACATATGTTTAAGATAACTTGGTAATTTTTCCCACACTTGGCTTTTATTTTCCTTTTTATTGTCCTCTATTCCATTTTAAATGAATTTTAACATTTTGGTTTGTTTCTCAATTTATGTCCTTTCTGAGCTAACAATAATTTCGGTGTTAACACCTAGTTTTATCGTTCATAAATATGTATAAACATGATTTTGAGTTCATTTAATTGAAAATTTTTAAAAATTTTACTAGAATTGGGTAGTCAGTATATAAAACTAGGACTGTTCTTTATTATCAGAGAGCACTAGATTCTAATACAACTACTACGTTACTAGTATTTTTAATGATAACCAAGTGTTTAAGATAAAAATTTTAAAAATCCGAAAGAATTTAACCCCTTCCCACACTTAAGATCTTGCAATGCCCTCATTTGCAAGAAATCAGTAACAATTTAAATTATTGAGGGTGATTAGCGTAAAAATGATTAAATTTTACCAAAGTTTCCAAACATATTGGCGTTTGGTTGCTGAATGATAAATGGTGCATATCATTTGTTCATTTCGTCTGTTGTTACATCACATTTATTTGTCATCTTGTCGTCAAAATTAGTAGCTTTTACTGAACTTAATGCCAGTCTTTGAAAATGCGCTGTTTTACCCTGTTTTGTACAATTTACAATATACATACATACAAATATAAACATGCATGGCAATTTGAAATGGGACTTAATATCCCACTTTCAAATCCTAAATGTGAAATATTAGTACACAATAATAATAAAAATGATAAAGATTACATAAGTATGTTCAATAACATAAGTTTAAACATGAATAAGTAAAAAGATAAAAACATAAAAATCATATAAATAACCAAATGGAACTAAATCAGTCTGGATATGGGTTCCAGTTCATCTCCTCAGGTGGGTTCCATTGTTGGTTATAGGTGTTTTGATAGGCTTGGTTATAGTCATACCGGTTAAAGGGTGGTCGGATATCGGGGCTATGTGGCGGAAAATGAGCAGGTCGAGTAGGTACATAGTTATTTTGTACCTGATATGATAGCTGGCTCAAGATTTGGTGCTGATGAACTAACCAGCTATCGTGTTGGCGTCGCCTATAATCCTCGTATACTCGCTCGGAGTTCCACTGCTCATACATACTATGTCTGGCCGCGTTCGTCATTGCTTCCTCATCTATACGAACGTGGACGTCAAGAATAGCATCTCGAAAGACATCCCTAATGTCTTCCGCCTCCTCCATTTCCTCGTCTGAGCCTCTCTCTACCTGAGGATGAGATCCCTCATAGGGTACTGCCTGGTTACGTCTACTTTTCAATACCTTAGCACCCACATAAACTTTCAATCCTAAGGGCTCAACCTGTTCTCTACAAAGCTGTAATGGACCCCCTTGGTTCCTATCAACACCTAAATACTCTCCAATGAGAGTAACAAAAATACCTCCTCCTATTATACTCCCGTCCTGCATTCCCTCTACCATTTTAGATAAATAAAAAGCAACACAGTAAGGGATATTGATAAAGCTTCTAGGATCCCGAATACACTTTAGGTAGAATAAATCATGTAAGGTAATTTTTTCTTTATTATGACCTCTCTGTGTAATCGAGTTAGCCAAAAATCTATGAATAATACGAAGCTCGGCTCTGTCAATATGTGTATAGGAGTGTCCTCCTGCTCGTGTAAAGACATCAAAATGTGACATACGCCTCCAAATGGCGTCAGCGTCAAAGTTACTATCTACCCTTTCACCATAATGAATCAAATTTGTACAATCGGGTAATAGCAACTCACCAGGAGTATATATCTGTAAGGCCCTGGCCATGTCCAACATGGACATTCTGTACATCCTACCGCCAAGGATAAACCTAAGAAATCTTCTATCATCTATTCTAACTATATTTGTATCAAGTGATACAGTACTCATCAACTCAACACACCATTCCTTATATACAGGTCTACGAATGGTGAAAAGACGTTCCCAATCTGTAAAAGAAGAACTGCCATACCTTTGAACTAAAAGCTGTCTAACACGGTCAGCTAGATGGACCGTTTCCAAAGGAGCCCAATCGATTACCCTTGGCACCTCTACATTTTTTGTTACCAATTTGAATTTGTTCCTTTGATATGTCTCGTAATCTCTCCATCTCCTATCAAATCTCAGATTAGGATGCAGAGTGTGCTCAGGAATCGTTGGGAATTCTACTGGCAGCCTCATTGGGAATACTATGAATTCATCAACAAACTGTACCGGATCATAATAAGGTATGTGCTGATCAGGCTGTTGTTGTTGTTCCTGTTGTGGTTCTTGTTCGTGTTGCATTTCTGGTTCTGGTTCTGGTGCTGGTGCTGGTCGTCTAGATGATGATGCTCCTGAACCTCCAGTATCGGCTTTCTGCAAAACACATTAAACACAAAATTTGTGCATCCAAATATGCATTAGTGTTAGTAAAATAACAACTTAAAATAATCACTATAACATGTTAAATCAAAATTAAACTTATACACATTTTCACAATTTTTCACAATTCTACACTTTTCAAATAAGCACATATGAAAATGTATACAAAGTTCATAAGCATTTAACTTAAATAACATGTCAAAATATTCATTACTAATAATTAAACAAGTCTCAAATGGTAAATATATCAAATTAATCAAGTTCATGAATTTTGGACTTAAAAAGTCCACTTTAATCTCCAAAAATCATGTTTAGGATCATTGTTTGGATCATTTAACTATCTAAACATGTTAAATCATGTTTAGGATCATTTAACTATCTAAACATGTTTGGATCATTGTTTAGAAATTAACAAAATTGCATTAGGTAAAAAAATTGGTAATTATCACAAAAACTAGGAATTTATAGAGTTTAGGGTGTAATTTTTACCAATTTGCTGAAGAATGAGAATCTAGGCATGATTAGAGCAAGAAAAATGACGAATTACGGTGAATTTTGGTGAAATTTGGAGAGAATTTGAGTGTGTTTTCGGGTATGTGTGTGTTTTTGTGGAGAAAGACAGACCAGTCGACTGCCTTGTATCAGGCCTGATTTTTGCCTCCATGCGATCGCATGGAGGTATAGTGAAAATCCCATGCGATCGCATGGGGTCCGGGTACAGTGTTTTCAGCTTTTTTTTTTTATATAAAATCTTAACTTATGAAACAATTAAGTAATTAATTTTAAAATTTTGTTTCCCTTTGTTTTAGGACGAGGTCGTTTCGGATCGATGTCCTAGTCCGTCCTTCGACAAAATTTTAAAATTTGTCTTTTTCAAGCAATTGTTTTAAAAGCTTAGATTTTTGGTTTTTTTTTTTTTTTTTTTTTTTTTTTTTTTTTTAAATAAAATCTTAACTTATGAAACAATTAAGTAATTAATTCTAAAATTTTGTTTCCCTTTGTTTTAGGACGAGGTCGTTTCGGATCGATGTCCTAGTCCGTCCTTCGACAAAATTTTAAAATTTGTCTTTTTCAAGCAATTGTTTTAAAAGCTTAGATTTTTGGGTTTTTTTTTGGCATACTTTAATTCAATAAGATTAAAAATAATGATAATAAAAGTTCCTGTCCCTCCCTTGGGTAAAGCAATTTCGGTTTAAAGACTTAGTCTTCAACTTACGACGAATTTTAAAAATCATATTTTTAACTTAACGAAATAAAGTAAATTTTTGTTTTTAAATTCTCACAACTTAAATATAAAATTCAAAATTAATATTAAAAATTCACACCAAACTTACAATTTAAAATGTATAAAAATAAAATTCATATTTTAAAAATTAAAAATTCACACCAAACTTAATTTAAAAATTCATATTATAAATTCACACCAAACTTATATTAATTTTTCAAATATTTACAATTTTAAATATATTGTTTTTATAAAGTTTACAATATTAATTTAAGATTTATATATTAATTTTAAAAACATGGTAAAAATAAAATTAAAAATCTTTTTGGCTTTTTATCCCACTTTAATCAATCAAATATTATGAAAAATATACGCCCCTCTTTTCGGTAAAGTAATTTCGGTTCCAAGACCTAATTTAACTCATGACGAATTTTTGAAATATTTTGTGTTGATTGATTAAAGATATTTATACCTTAAGAATAAACGTTAAATTTCGCAGTGATGTAATAAATTTTTGAATGATATCAATAATTTCGGTCGCCAAACCTAATTTTATTCAATACGAATTTAATACTTTATAGCGAACAAATTAGCGTTTATTATCAAAAGGTTAAAAATAAAAAATAAAAATAAAAACTGTACAGACTTACCTGTGAGATAGTATTCTTAGTTATATGATCTATCCCATTCATAAGATAGTCGGTTTAATTGGTTTTCCATAGCTACATAGGCGTAACCTCGAGCATTCAGTGTCTTTTTTTCTAAACATATGAACGGTCCGTCTCTGCATAAAGTAACAAATTCGGTATTTGAATAGGTTTGATTATTTGAACATTTACCTCCATGTGACCATTTTTCGCATTTGTGACATCGTTCTAGGTGTCGTGCTCTTCTTTTCGCTGCGGATTTTGATTTTCCTTTACTAAATTGTAACTTATTATCTTCGCATCTGGATTCTTTTCTTACTCCGTCCAATCTTTCTCTGATTACTATACTATTTCACTCGGTAGTGTGTCATTATTACGTTTAGTGATCAAAGCTTGTAGCATTAGACCATGGTTTAGTTCACAGGCAGTCTTCATTTCCTAAAAAAATAAAAATTCAGAATGGGGGGAGAAGACTAGTTCTTTAGGGTCTGCTAGGGAAAGACAATTCGGGTTCCATTTTCGAGAACTACACGAAAACAGACAATCTAACTCTAACAGAAATACATATTATCCTTTAAAGACTTGATTCTCCCCATACTTAGTTAGCTGTGGTATCGAAATTGTGATTAACTTCATTGTCGAATTCCATTGGACTATCTATGTAGTGTTTAACTCTGTGATCATTAACTTTAAATTCAATCCCATTTGAATTTATTAATTCTATCGTTCCGTATGGGAAAAAACTTTTGACTATGAATGGTCCAGACCATCTTGATTTCAATTTTTCAAGAAATAGCTTGAATCGTGAATTGAAAAGAAGAACTCTGTCTCCTTCTTTAAATTCTTTTAAACTTCTGATTCTTTTATCATGCCATTTCTTCGTTCTTTCCTTATAGATTAACGAATTTTCGTATGCTTCATGTCTTAATTCTTCTAATTCGTTTAGTTGACTTAACCGTAGACGTCCAGCTTCATGTAAATCAAGATTACATGTCTTCAAAGCCCAAAATGCTTTGTGTTCAATTTCTACTGGAAGATGAAATGCTTTTCCATAATCAAGTCTAAAAGGTGTGGTTCCAATTGGAGTTTTGTAGGCTGTTCTAAAAGCCCAGAGTGCATCCTCCAATTTAATGGACCATTCCTTCGGATTTGATCCTACGGTTTTCTCTAGAATACGTTTTAAAGCTCGGTTGGTATTTTCAACTTGTCCACTTGTTTGTGGATGATATGCAGTGGAGATTTTATGAGTTACTCCATATCTTTTAAGAACTTTCTCAAGTTGATTATTACAAAAATGAGTACCCCGATCACTTATTAAAGCTTTCGGTGTTCCAAACCTTGCAAAAAGACGTTTTAAAAAGTTGACTACAACTCGTGCATCGTTAGTTGGGAGAGCTTGTGCTTCCGCCCATTTAGATACATAATCAATGGCTACGAGAATATAGAGATTATTATGAGATTTTGAAAATGGACCCATAAAGTCAATACCCCAACTGTCAAATACTTCGCATACTTGAATGACATTTTGTGGCATTTCATCACGTTGACTTATTTTTCCGGCCCTTTGAAAAGCATCACAGGATTTGCAAAGAAGGTGTGCGTCTTTGAAAATTGTAGGCCAATAGAATCCAGCTTCATAAACTTTTCTTGCTGTTAATTGAGGCCCATAATGCCCTCCTGTTGGTCCTGTGTGACAATGGTTTAATATTTTACTGGCTTCATCTCCGAATACACATCGGCGTATTATTCCATCTGGACAACTTTTAAACAAATGTGGATCTTCCCAGAAATAGTGTTTTATATCACTGAAGAATTTCTTTCGTTTTTGGCACGATAATCCTTTTTCAAGGAATCCACATAATAAGTAGTTTGCATAGTCTGCAAACCATGGAATTTTATTATAATCTATCTTCAATAGATATTCATCAGGAAAGTTGTCTTGTATGGCCGATTCATTTAGAACTTCTAACTCAGGATTTTCAAGACGAGAAAGATGATCAGCGGCGAGATTTTCTGCTCCCTTTTTATCTCGGATTTCAATATCAAACTCTTGTAAGAGTGAGATCCAACGGATTAATCTTGGTTTGGTATCTTGTTTCGAAAATAGGTATCTAAGAGCAGAATGGTCGGTATAGACCACCGTTTTTGCTAGAACGAGATATGATCGAAATTTGTCAAAAGCAAAGACAATAGCAAGGAGTACTTTTTCAGTAGTTGTATAGTTCGTTTGTGCTCCTTGTAACGTCTTACTAGCATAATATATAGGTTGAAATCGTTTTTCAATCCTTTGTCCTAAAACGGCTCCCATTGCAAAATCACTTGCATCGCACATTAATTCAAACGGTAGATTCCAATTTGGTGTTATCATGATCGGCGCATTAGTTAGTTTCTCTTTAAGAATATTAAAAGATTTGATGCATTCATCTGAAAAGATGAATGGAGCATCTTTTTCTAGGAGTTTATTCATAGGAGTGGCAATTTTAGAAAATTCTTTTATGAAACGTCGATAAAAACCGGCATGCCCTAGAAAACTCCTAACTCCTCTAACATTGGTGGGATGTGGAAGTTTAGCAATTACATCTACTTTAGCTCTATCCACTTCAATTCCTTCTTCTGAAATTTTATGTCCAAGAACAATGCCTTCTTTAACCATGAAATGGCATTTCTCCCAATTAAGTACTAGATTTGATTGTTCGCATCTAATAAGCATTCGTTCAAGATTAGCTAGACATGATTCAAATGTATCACTGAAGACTGAAAAGTCATCCATGAAAACTTCCATGCATTCTTCTATCATGTCGTGAAAAATCGCCATCATACACCTTTGAAAGGTTGCATGGGCGTTACAAAGTCCAAATGGCATGCGTTTGTAAGCAAAAGTACCATAAGGGCACGTGAATGTGGTTTTCTTTTGATCTTCGGGTGCTATTGGAATTTGAAAATATCCGGAAAATCCATCAAGAAAACAATAGTAACTATTTCCGGCTAGCCTTTCCAACATTTGATCAATGAAAGGTAAGGGAAAGTGATCTTTTCTGGTGGCGTCATTTAATTTTCTATAATCAATACACACACGCCATCCTGTCACAGTCCTAGTAGGAATAAGCTCATTTTTTCATTTGTAATGACAGTCATGCCACCCTTCTTAGGCACGCATTGAACTGGGCTCACCCATGGACTATCAGAAATTGGATAAATTAGACCTGCATCTAGTAGTTTAATAATTTATTTTTTAACTACATCTTGCATATTCGGATTTAGTCTTCGTTGGCGTTGCACATACGTTTTATAACCTTCTTCCATAAGGATTTTATGTGTGCAATACGAAGGACTTATTCCTTTAATATCATGAATCTTCCATGCAATGGCTGGTTTATGAGCTTTCAACACAGAAATGAGTTGTGATTTCTCATTTTCAGTAAGAGAAGACGATATTATTACAGGTAATTCAGATTCACCATGTAAATAAGCGTATTCCAAATGGTTTGGAAGTGGCTTTAACTCTAATTTCGGAGGTTCTTCTATCGATGATTTATATCGATATCTGTCTTCTTCTTTTAACATTTGAATTTCTTCTGTTGTTGGTTCATATCCATTAGCTATAAGTGTAGCTAACATTTCAGCTTCATCAATTTGTTCTGTTCCTCCTCCTAAAGAACATTCTCCTGTTCCTTGTAATTCTGGAAATTCTTCTAATAATTCTGCATGTGAATCTATAGTTTGAATATAATAGCATGTATCATCTGCAGATTGAGGTTGTTGCATTGCTCTATCAACTGAAAAGGTAACACTCTTATCCTCTATACTTAGGGTCAGTTTCTTACCGAACACGTCTATCATTGCTTTAGCCGTGTTTAAGAATGGTCTTCCTAATATGAGAGGAACTTGAGAATCTTCTTCCATGTCCAGAACAACAAAATCTACTGGAAATACTAAAGTACCAACTTTAACTAGCATGTTCTCCATTATCCCTTTTGGATATTTTATTGATCGATCGGCTAGTTGTATACTTATTCTGGTTGGTTTCAATTCTCCAAGGTCTAGTTTAGCGTATAATGAATACGGCATTAGATTTATACTAGCACCTAAGTCTGCCAATGCTTCTATTGAACTAAGACTACCTAGAAAACATGGAATTGTGAAACTTCCTGGATCAGATAGTTTTTCTGGTATCTTATTCAACAGCACTGCTGAACAATTAGCATTCATAGTAACAGCCGAGAGTTCTTCCATTTTCTTTCTATTTGTGATTAGATCTTTTAAGAATTTAGCATATCTAGGCATTCCTGAAATCACATCAATGAAAGGAAGATTTACATTTATCTGTTTAAACATATCCAAGAATTTGGATTGCTCGGCTTCAAGTTTCTCTTTCTTCATTTTACTCGGGTAAGGAAGTGGTGGTTGGTATGGTTTAACATAAGGTTTATCCTTAACTGTGTTATCTTCATTAACCTTTTCAACTACCGGTTCTGTTTCCTTATCTTGTTCAGGTTGTGGTTCTTGTGGAGTAGGAATAGTTTCATCAGAAGTTACAGGTATTTCAGGTGGTTTAAGTGTTGTACCACTTCTTGTGGTAATAGCTTTAGCTATTTCATTTCGGGGATTAGCATTTGTATCACTAGGTAAACTTCCCGGTTTTCTTTCACCTATTAAACTTGCTAGGTTACTTACTTCTTGTTCCAAGTTTTGAATAGAAGCTTGTTGATTTCTAAATGCTTGAGCATTTTGTTCATTGGTTTGTTTTTGAGATGTGAAAAACTGCGTTTGAGTTTCAACTAGCTTCGTCATCATATCTTCTAAATTCGGCTTTTTATCATCGGTTTGTTGTGGTGGTTTGTTTTGAAAATTAGGTCTTTGCTGATTGTAAGTATTATTGGATACTTGTTGATTGCTAGGACCTTGTTGGTTGTTGTATGGAATATTTCGGTTATAATTCTGGTTTTGATTGTAAATCGGTCTTGGCGGTTGATAATTATTCTGATAATTATTTCCAGGCCTTTGGTTTATGTATGAAATATTCTCTCTTTGTTCCATTGTTAATTCAATACTGAGACAATCTTTTATCAAATGTGGTCCTCCACACTGCTCACAACTAATTCGTATTGAGTGGATATCCTTAGTCATCTTTTCCATTCGTCTCTCGACAGCATCTATCTTTGCGGAAATAGAATCTAAGTCATGGCTAGAATCGGCTCTAGCTGCTTTAGATGATCTAACAATATCTTTTTCTTGGTGCCACTCATGTGAGTGGTAAGCAGTGTTATCAATAATTTTATAAGCATCAGTTTCGGTTTTCTTCATAATAGAACCACCAGCTGCTATATCTATGTCTTTTCTTGTAGTGATGTCGCATCCTTGGTAGAATATTTGTACTATTTGACAGGTGTCTAAACCATGTTGTGGACATCCTCTCAATAATTTTCCAAATCTTGTCCACGCCTCATATAGAGTTTCATTCGGTTTCTGTGTAAACGTAACAATTTCTGTTTGAAGTCTTACGGCTTTAGATGCCGGAAAGAATTGTTTAAGAAATTTTTCAACTAAAACATCCCATGTATCAATCGCCCCTTCAGGTAACGATTCCAACCAATCTTTGGCTTCTCCCTTTAAAGTCCAGGGAAATAACATGAGATATATCTGTTCATCCTCAACTTCTCTTATTTTAAATAGTGTGCAGATCCTATTAAAGGTACGTAGATGTTCATTTGGATCTTCCTTCGGCGCACCACTAAATTGGCATTGATTAGTCACCATGTGTAGAATTTTTCCTTTGATTTCATAATCTGGCGCATTAATGTCTGGATGAGTAATTGCGTGACCTTGGCCAGTGCGTTTAGCTCTCATTCGGTCTTCCATACTTAAAGGTTCTGTTACTTCCATAATTGAATTTGTTGAATCAGAATCACTAGAGGATTCTGATTTAATGGTTCGTTCCTCAACAATCTATGTTTGAATGATTGGTGGTTCCGGAGGAAAATTTAATGGTTCAGGATCTATGAATCGTCCCTGAATATTCTCCGGATTCTCAATTGTGAGGTCGGGTTCAAAAAATGGATTATCAACGGCGACAATATTAGTTAGATGTCTTGATCTAGTTACAGGTGGTGAACGTACAAAAGGTGATGAACGTCTTGCTCGGTGCATTCACTGAATATCCTATTAGTTTTTAAAAGGAAAGTAAAATTATAATAAGTTATCCAATCAATAGACTTTTCTGATTTTGCCCACGTTTCGAATAGCCAAAAGATGCAGCAGAGGGGCAGGATTCGTTTGGTCTCAATATAATTGAGGACTGTTTGGCTCCAATAACCCGGTCCACGTACAAATCCAACTATTACTACGAACCATAAAATTTTGATGTCTATCAATTTAACCACTTAAAATAAATTTTCGTAATTTTAAGAAGTTTAGATAAGAAGTAGAATAAAAATCTATGTCCTAAAAACTAGAATAGCGAGAAATAAGAAAGAAAAAGAGTGCGTCGAAAAAGGTCGAAAAAGAAAAATGGTTGAAAATTAAAAGGTGACGGAAAAATAAAAGAAACTTATAAAACTTAAAAACACTTGACTAACCTAACCTTATTACTACAACTAACTTAAAATTATAATCGCAAATTGAAATTACTAATTGGAATGATAATTGATACATAGGTAAAAGGTGTCTAAAAATATTAAAGCTTACAAGAAAAACTATATCTCAAATGGCAATAACTTAAAAAGAAACTAAAACTTAAAAAGGCGTCGCAAAATTCTAAAGCACCTAAATCTTAGTCTAAAGAAAAAGCACTTAAGGGATTTTACGGCAAAGCCTAAAAATCTAGAAGTAAAAATAACTATGGCAAAAACTATGAGTTAAAAATAAATACGAGCGAAAAATACAAAAATTACGCTAAAACTATTAAAAAGGGACAAAATATAAAAATATACAAAAAGTTGTAAAAAGTACAATTTTTATAAAAATATTATTTTTATATTATTTATTTAATAAAACTATTAATTTTAAACTTTAAATAACTAATTAAACATAAAAATACAAATTAAATATAAAAACTAAATTAAATTATAAAATATATAACCCTAATTAGGGTTTAAATATATTAATAATAATAATTATCCGTAATTAATGCAGGCTGCAGTAAACTGTGGCGTGTCAGACGGGCTCATGCGATCGCATGAGTCCTAAGTTGCCCAGCCATGCGATCGCATGGGCTAGGGTTTCGGGCCACAGAATGGGCTGCTACAGTACCGGACTCGAGTTTTACTATATTTTTTTTTCTGTTTTTTCTGTAAAATATATTTATAAAATATATTTATAAAATAAATTAAATAAAACTTAAATTTTTACAAACAAAAAAATAGAAATAAAGAAACTTTATAAAACTTAAATATTTACCAAACTCTTAAAAATATTTATATTTTTGTTTTTCTTTTAATATTTTTGAATATTTAAAACGTATTTTTACAAAAGCGTATTTTTTTATAAAAGTAACTAAAAAGAAAAATCTTTTTTTTATATATATATTCGCGTTGCGCTTTCGGCTTTTAAGCTAGATTGTTTCCCCGGCAGCGGCGCCAAAAATAACTTGATGTTAAAGCTAAGGGGTATAAAATACTATTAAATTTTAGCAGGAAATACTATTAAATACGATACAATTTTATACAAGATATTTATTTATTTATAGGATGGATATACTTAAACCTTGCTACAACACTTATAGGCAGTGTACCTAATCGTACAGTAGTGTAGTTTTTAGTAAGTCCGGTTCGTTCCACAGGGAAAATCTTTAAACAAAGCTTAACGTTATATTAGTTTATTTTTATAAAAATACAAATATATATATATATATATATATATATATATATATATATATATATATATATATATATATATATATATATATATATATATATATATATATATATATATATATAAGTAATATTATTATTATAAAGGGGGGTTTTTACCGTTTAATGACCGGTTTGTCGATTTTAAAAACTTTAGTTGCAGTTAAAACAAAAAGTAAAATATTAAATAAATAAAAGACTTAATTTAAAGCGTAAAGTAAATAACGATAATGAAATTGCGAATAATAAAAGTGCGATAAAATAAACTTGCGATAATTAAAAAGTACGATAATTAAAAGTGCAATTAAATACAATAACAATAAATAAAAATGCGATAATTAGAAGTGCAATTAAATATAAAATAAAGAAAATTAAATATGAAATAAAAGAATTATGCTTATTTAAACTTCCGTAATCATGATGTTTGACGTGTTGATTTTAGTTTTATGCCCATGGGTTAATTGTCCTTTGTCCTGGATTATTTAATATGTTCGTCTGGTTTTTGTCCATAACAGTCCATCAGTCATAAATATAAAGTGCGAGTGTCCTCGTCAAATTATCCTTATACCCGAAGTTTAAATATTCCAACTAATTGGGGACTTAAACTGTAACAAGATTTTAATACTTTGTTTAATAATTACACCAGGATGTCGACTGAGTGTAACCCAAGGTTTTAATAGTTTGTTATCAATTATGCCAATTGTCCTTGTACATAATTTCACCCCTGTTTTAATAATTCTAGTGGCTATTAATCCATTCACGTGTCTGGTTAAATGAACGATTATTCGTACATATAAATATCCCGCCCATCGTGTCCGATTGAGTGTATATGGTTATTTATAGGGACATCCAATTGTAAATCTTTATATTAACATTAACAAACTATCATTTAGTTAAACAAATATAAAGCACATTAATAGCCCATAGTCTAATTTCCACAAGTGTCGTTCTTTTGTCCAAACCCCAATTATGGTACAAAGCCCAATTACCCAATTTTAGTAATTAGCCCAACATCATGATTACTTCGGATTAAATAAGCATAATAATAACTTAGCTACAAGACATTAAATTAAAAAGGTTGAACATAACTTATAATGATTAAAAATAGCGTAGCGTTACACGGACAGAATTTCGACTTACACCCTTAGAACATTCGCTAACACACCCTTATTATTAGGATTTAAAATTAAAATTAAAATTAAAATATAAATTATATATACATATACTACGTTGAGTGAAGAAGAAAAAGATGTTTTTTGCGTTCACCAAACTGCGAATTTATAGGAGATGTGGCCTGACTTTTCATGCCATGCGATCGCATGGACTTTCTTCTTCCTGGCCATGCGATCGCATGGCCAGCTGGGAGAGCTCACATGTTGCTTGTTTCCTTGTGCCGACGTTTTATAAATATAATATAATATATATATTAATTTTAAGAATTAATTATATATTATATTATATTCATATGCATAGTTGACTTGTAATTTTTAGTCCGTTGCGTCGAGCGTTGAGAGTTGACTCTGGTCCCGGTTCCGGATTTTCGAACGTCCTTGCGTACAATTTAATATCTTGTACTTTGTGTTTTGAATCTTGTACTCTTGTAATTTTGAGACGTTTCTTATCAATAATTGGAACCTCATTGATTGTATTTTGCACTTTTGAGCTTTTTGGTCGTTTGCGTCTTCAATTCGTCGAATCTGTCTTTTGTCTTCACCTTTTATTATTTAAACGAATATCACTTGTAAATAGAACAGTTGCAACTAAAAGCTTGTCTTTCTTGAGGAATAATGCTATGAAATATATGTTCGTTTTTAGCATTATCAATGATGCACCGCCAGATTCGATATATTTCTGCAAAACACATTAAACACAAAATTTGTGCATTCAAATATGCATTAGTGTTAGCAAAATAACAACTTGAAACAATTACAATGACATGTTTAATCCATATTAAACTCATGCTCATTTTCATATTTTTATCAATTCTACACTTTTTCAAATAAGCATATATGAAAATATTTACAAAGTTCATAAGCATTCAACTCAAATAACATGTCAAAATAATCATTACTAGCCATTAAACATGTTTCAAATGGCATTTATATCAAATTAATCAAGTTCATGAATTTTAGACTTGAAAAGTCCACTTTAATTCTCAAAAATCATGTTTAAGATCAAAGTTTGGATCATTTAGCTACCTAAACATGTTACACTACTTAATTTAGCAATAATTCATGACAAAAATTGACCATAACCTGTTTATATCAAAAAGCCCCAAATTGCTCATGAACACAAACCCTAGATTTCTAAAATTTTTGAAGTTTTTGGCTTCAAATCATGTTAAATAGCATCAATCTAGGTTATACATGCATAATATACTAACAATTTAACTCTAATTACACTAAAAATTAACAAAATCAAATTAGATAAAATTTAGCTCAAAAACACTAAATTTCAAATTTTAAGAGTTTTAGGGGTGAAATCTTTACCTTTTTGCTTCCCCATCTGAAGAAAGGCATGATTATAGCGGATTATTGTGAGAAATTTGGTTGATTTTGGTTGAAAAATGAAGATTTTTGGGTGATTTTTGTGTGTATGTTCGTGTGTTTATGTGTGTGTAGAGTGAGAAGCAGAGAGCTCGCTGGAACTTTTTGTATCTGACCAGTTTTTTTGCCTCCATGCGATCGCATGGCTTTCCAGCATAAACCCCATGCGATCGCATGGGGTCTGGTATTTTTTTTTATATAAAAATCTTTAACTTATAAAATAAATAATTAAATTAATTTTAAAAATTTATTTCTTTTAAGAATGAGGGCGTTTCGGATCGTTGTCCTAGTTTGTCCCTCGACAAAATTTTAAAAATTTGTCATTTTAAAGCGTTGTTTTAAAAGCAAATATTTTTGGGTTTTTTAATGTTTTTGGCATACTTTAATTCAATAAGATTAAAAATAATAATAATAAAATTTCTCGTCCCGCCTTCGGGTAAAGCAATTTCGGTTCAACGACCTAGTCTTCTGTAACATTCCGCCTTTTTCCGTCAACTTTTCCGTTTAACTATTTATGTTCCGTTATATGTTTATAACACGTCTCGTTGATACGTGTTTGAATTATCTTGTTTAGGTAATTCCCACACCCGTTTTAAAGTTAAGGGACCAAACTTGCCAAGGGTTGAAACTTTTGACTAGGTCAAAGAGTCAACCCTCATCCTCATCCATTCAATCTCATCTCTTTCACTCTTACTACTTCAACTTTTCTCTCAACTTCCATACAAAGATTCATCATCCAAAATCGAGCTAGCGGTCATCTTGCCAAACAAATTACATATTTGAACTCCTCGTGATCTCCTCTTCGATTCCATACCGACCTCATCAAATTTGGGTAACTTTCTAAAATCACTAATTTTATGTGTTCTTGAGATTTTTGAATTAAAAGGTTGTTAATTAGTGTCTATGGCTCAAGTCTAGTTTGATTATGTGTTTTGTATGCTTGTTCTTGCTATTTTAATGTAACTAGTTCACATTGAAAGTTCACATGCTTAATCTTGAATTTTAAGTGGTTATATGTTGTTTGATGTTAAGAGTTCATGTTTTAATCTTGTTCCTAGTGTTACTAGCTTCATTTGGATGTAAAGATTTATCAAAGAAACCTCTTAAACTTGATTATGAAATTTGGTGATTTTTGGTTAGGGTTTCATGAACTAGGAATGGATTTTTGATGCTTTAAATGCTTGAAAATGTCGATTGTAAGTGTTAGGTTGTGTTGTATGCCTAATTACCTTCGCTACGGCATATCGTTCGTGTAATTTGGTTGCCAAATCATTAAATTGCATTTATGACTTGTATGCATTGAATGGAGAACATTAATTGTGGTTTTTGGTTGTTATAAGTGGAAGTTTGATTGATGATATGTGTTTAGTTGCATTCCTCGTCAAAATACCTTTCCAACGATGTATGATAGGCGTTATAAGTGTTTGCGGGTCAAGAGTTGTGTTAGAATTGGTTTTGGCTCGTGCATAGTTTGAAAGACAGAAAAATAGCTGAACTACAGGTCGCGCGGCGCGCACCCTACCCCGCGCGGCGCGCCAAATGGCCTGGACAGATTCTGACCTCCATGTCCCTTTTAACGTGAAATGTTTGACTAGCTACCGACCTCCGATTCACATGAAACTTGTTTTAATATACTTGTATATGAATAATTAGCATGGAAAATTTGTCCGGGACCCGACCCGAACATGTTGACTTTTTCGTTGACTTTGACCCGACCAAGTTTGACTTTTTGTCAAACTTAACCAATTAATTATGCAATCTTCCTAACATGCTTTTATACTTGTATCTTGCATGAAACTTGACAATTTGCTTCACATGCTATATTAATCGAGTCGTATTGAGCCATAGGACTAATTGAACATCTTTGACCCTTCGTGACTATCGTTATTGATACAACCTAATTGTTTAGGTCGAGACTAGCATTGTTCTTTGCACGTTTACTTGTTGAAGTACTATTTCACTCTTGCAATCAAAGGTGAGATCATAGTCCCACTTTTACTCTTTTAAACTTACTTTTGGGATGAGAAAACATAAACGATTCTTTTGAACTAAGTGAACACAAGAACGGGAAAACAAACATTCTACATACGAGTTTAGAACGAAAATCCTCAATCCGATTATCATTAGTTACATCAGATGGTGTAAGCGAGAACTTATGTTATATGGCCATATGGGTTTGACAAACCCTCATTCAAACGGTTCGCTACCGTTTACGAATGAAATATATTTTCGGGAACAGTGTTGTTCTAGCACTAATTGATGGGGTATTCAACGGACGGAACGTTAAGCTTTGATAATTGGGTGCTCGTGAATATTAACTTTTAGAATGTACTATGGCTTTATCGATGTTGCAAATCTTGTGGTTCAACTTACTACTACTCATTTACTTATTTAAACCTATGATTTCACCAACGTTTTCGTTAACAGATTCTCTATGTTTTTCTCAGGTCCTTGAACTTAGGTGATACATGCTTCCGCTCATACTATTTGATACTTGCATTGGATGTCGAGTATACTTGCATACGTGGAGCATCTTTTTGACTACTTTTAATCGTGTCGCACGTGTTTCAAACAAACTTTAAACATTGTTATGTACTTGTTATGGAAACTACTTTTGTAAACTTTGAAACACCCTTATTTATGAAATGAATGCGACATACTTTTCGGTCAAACTTTGTTATAAAGACTTACGACCATGTAATGGGACCATACGTAGATGACGCCGTCATTTGACGATTTGTCGGTGTCGCTACAAGTGGTATCAGAGCTTTGGTTGTAGGGATTTAGAGTTCATTGGTGTCAACCCCGAGTCTTAGGGTACATTGGTGAGTCTAGACTACAACCGGCATATAGACTTGACGTAGGAATTACTTGACTATTTGTGCATTTATACTCGAACTCTCTTACTCATATCTACTCTTATCCTATCTAAATCTTGCGTTGTATAATTTAATTGACACGCCACCTTGACTATATGATGTAATGTCGAATGCACATATGAATTAGGGTAATATAATTCCCGGAAATTATATTACGGTGACTCATATGAACATACCGACATTATGACAAAGAATTTAAGGCGGGTCAAGGATAATTTTCTCTCTATCTTTATCCCATATCACGGTTAGTATTATTTAGAATACTAACCAACGGTATTCTTTTGTTTTGAAAGAACAATGGCTCCTCGTCGTGTACGCCGCAATGAAACTCCCGAACAAGCTCTCGAACGGATGATAGCTACCGCCGTAGATGCGGCCATGGCCGGTCACTCTTCCAACAACAATAACAATAACAACAACCACAACAACAACAACAACAATGGGGCCGGTAACTCAAACGAGGGATGCTCCTACAAAGCTTTCATGGGGTGCAAACCTCACACTTATGATGGAACCGGTGGACCGGTTGTGCTTACTCGTTGGTTTGAACAAACCGAGGCCGTCTTTAGCATAAGCGATTGTCGGGATCAAGACAAGGTCAAATACTCCACCCACACGTTCTCCGGTGTTGCTCTCACTTGGTGGAACACCTATGTTCAATCGGTGGGTACCGATGAAGCTCATGCCCTCTCTTGGGCCGATTTGAAGGAAAAGATGATTGTCGAATACTTTCCGCGCGAAGAAACCCGAAAGCTCGAGGAAGAACTAAGAGCTTTGAAAGCGGTCGGAAACGATCTTAAGGCTTATAATCAACGCTTCGCCGAACTATCCTTGATGTGTCCTAATCTTGTTAACCCCGAATCTCAAAGGATTGAGCTCTACATGCTCGGTCTTCCAAAAAGCATCAAACAAGGGGTGATGTCATCCAAACCCACTACTCATCAAGCCGCTATGAACATGGCTCGCCAATTAATTGAAACGGTTGACGAAATTGTAGTACCGGCTCCTAAGGCCGAGGACAAGTCGGGTGGCAACAAAAGGAAATGGGAAGCCACTCCATCAACTAACTACAACAACAACACCTTCACCAAAAAGCCCTTCAACAACGACGGCAAGAAGGGTTATGTCGGAAACTTACCTTTGTGCAACAAGTGCCACAAACATCATTACGGCGAATGTAACAAGCTAATTTGTCACCGTTGCCAAGGAGTTGGTCATAGGGCCAACAATTGCACAAGCACCGCCCCCGTCGCTCGAAAGGGGCCCAATCCTCCAAAAACGGTCACTTGTTACGAATGTGGCCAAACGGGCCATTATAAGAACGAATGCCCGAAGAAGAAAGCCAACCCCAACAACCGAGGCCGAGCCTTTAACATCAACACCGAGGAAGCCCGAGATGACAACGAACTAGTCACGGGTACGTTTCTTCTCAACAACACTTATGTTACTTGCTTATTCGATTCGGGTGCCGATAAATGTTTTGTGTCTAAGACTTTGACTCCTACTCTTTGCACTCCACCACACCCTTTAGATACTACTTATTCCATCGAAGTGGCCGATGGAAAACTCTTAAGTGCCGACACATATTACCGGGGGTGTACTTTGAACATTTTGGGTAAGGAATTTGAAATTGACTTGATACCCATGGAATTAGGGAGTTTTGATGTAATAATCGGTATGAATTGGATGGTCAAAAATAAATCTCACATTCTTTGCGATCTTCACGCAATTCGAATTCCTTTCGAGAATGGTGAACCATTGATTGTCTATGGCGACAAAAATTGCACCGGACTCAATCTCGTTTCGTGCCTTAAAGTTCGAAAGCTACTTCGCAAGGGTTGTTTCGCGATTCTTGCTCACGTTAAGAAAGTTGAGGCCGACGAAAAGCGTATCGAAGATGTGCCAATTGTTAGTCACTTTTCCGATGTATTTCCCGACGAATTACCGGGTCTTCCACCTCATCGACCGGTTGAATTTCAAATCGATCTTATTCCAGGAGCCGCACCCGTAGCGCGTGCACCGTATAGACTCGCTCCATCCGAATTACAAGAATTACAAAGTCAAATCCAAGAGTTACTTGACCGTGGTTTCATTCAACCTAGCCATTCACCATGGGGCGCTCCGATTTTGTTCGTCAAGAAGAAAGACGGATCCCTACGAATGTGCATTGATTATCGTGAACTAAACAAATTGACGGTTAAGAACCGATATCCTCTTCCTCGCATCGATGACCTCTTTGATCAACTATAAGGTTCTCGTGTATATTCAAAAATCGATCTCCGTTCGGGTTATCATCAACTAAGGGTTAAGGGGGAAGATGTCTCCAAAACCGCTTTCCGGACTCGTTATGGTAGTTATGAGTTCCTTGTCATGCCTTTCGGTCTCACTAACGCACCGGCGGTGTTCATGGATCTCATGAACCGCGTGTGCAAACCTTACCTCGACAAATTCGTTATCGTGTTCATCGATGATATTTTGATCTATTCTAAAAACGAAGAGGAACACAAAGAACATCTCCGACTCGTGCTTGAACTCTTGAGAAAAGAACAACTCTATGCCAAGTTCTCCAAGTGTGAATTTTGGTTGAAGGAAGTTCAATTCCTCGGTCATGTTGTAAGTGATCAAGGCATTAAAGTCGATCCCGCAAAAATCGAAGCCATTAGTAAATGGGAGACTCCTACTACTCCTACTCAAATTCGTCAATTCTTGGGTCTCGCTGGATACTATCGTAAATTCATCAAGGACTTTTCCTTAATCGCTCGCCCTTTAACCGCGTTAACTCACAAGGACCGAAAGTTCATTTGGTCATCCGAACAAGAAACCGCTTTTCAAATCTTGAAAACCAAGCTAACCACCGCTCCTATCTTGTCACTTCCCGAAGGCAATGATGATTTTGTTGTATATTGTGATGCCTCGAAAAACGGTTATGGGTGTGTACTAATGCAACGAAAGAAAGTCATTGCTTATGCCTCTCGACAACTCAAGGTTCACGAACGAAACTACACGACACATGATCTTGAACTCGGTGCCGTCATCTTTGCACTTAAGCTATGGAGACATCATCTTCTTGGTACCAAAAGTACCATCTTTACCGATCACAAAAGTCTCCAACATATCTTCGATCAAAAGCAACTAAACATGAGACAACGAAGGTGGATTGAGACCTTGAACGATTATAATTGCGAGCTTCGTTATCACCCCGGAAAGGCAAATGTAGTGGCCGATGCCTTAAGTCGAAAGGAAAGAGCGGTGCCTCTTCGTGTCCGAGCTTTAAACATCACCATTCACTCCAACCTTAATAGCCAAATTCGTGTAGCCCAAGAGGAGGCTCTTAAAGACAACAACATCGCACGCGAACTTTTAAACATTCTCGTCTCTCGATTCGAAGTTAAGGAGACCGGACTTCGATATTACGCCGGAAGAATTTGGGTGCCTAGATATGGCGACTTACGAAACCTCATCCTAGACGAAGCCCACAAATCGCGATACTCGATTCATCCCGGCGCCAATAAGATGTACCACGACCTAAAAGAACGATATTGGTGGCCGAACATCAAAAAGGAAGTCGCTACTTACGTTGCCAAATGTTTGACTTGCGCTAAAGTCAAAGCCGAACACCAAAGACCGTCCGGGTTACTTCAACAACCCGAGATCCCGCAATGGAAGTGGGAAAGGATCACGATGGATTTTATCACCAAACTACCAAAAACGTCAGGCGGTTATGATACTATTTGGGTCATTGTCGATCGCCTCACCAAATCCGCGCACTTTCTCGCCATGAAAGAGACCGACAAAATGGAGAAACTTGCACGACTATACATTAAGGAGATTGTAGCCCGACACGGTGTACCTTTATCGATTATCTCCGACCGAGATGGTCGTTTCGTTTCTAGATTTTGGCGTACGTTACAAGAAGCGCTGGGAACGCGTTTGGACATGAGCACCGCATATCATCCCCAAACCGATGGGCAAAGTGAACGTACAATACAAACCTTAGAGGATATGTTACGAGCCTGCGTTGTTGATTTTGGAAAAGCTTGGGACAATCACTTACCTCTCGCCGAATTCTCTTACAATAATAGTTATCACGCGAGTATTAAGGCCGCACCTTTTGAAGCGTTATATGGTCGAAAATGTCGCTCTCCTCTTTGTTGGGCCGAAGTGGGTGACGTGCAAATTTCCGGGCCCGACCTCATTCACGAAACCACCGAGAAGATTCTTCAAATCCGAGATAGGCTTCGGACGGCCCGGAGTCGTCAAAAATGCTATACCGACAAAAGACGCAAAGACCTCGAATTTCAAGTCGGTAACCGCGTCATGTTAAAAGTCGTACCTTGGAAAGGTGTCATCCGTTTTGGGAAACGTGGGAAACTAAATCCGCGGTACGTTGGTCCTTTCGAAATCTTAGAACGTGTTGGAACCGTTGCGTATCGTTTGGATCTTCCGCCTCAACTAAGCTCCGTCCATCCTACTTTTCATGTATCTAACTTGAAGAAATGTCTTGCCGAGCCCGATATCGTCGTTCCTCTCGAGGAACTTACTATTAATGACAAACTTCATTTTGTGGAGGAACCGGTTGAAATTGTGGACTACGTCGAGAAGGAATTGAAACAAAGCCGGATCCCGATTGTCAAGGTCCGTTGGAACGCCAAAAGGGGACCCGAGTTTACTTGGGAAAGAGAAGATCAAATGCGAAAGAAACACCCTCATCTATTCCCGGTTCCGGAAACGTCAGATTCCGAGGAAGAAACAACGACTACTACGCCTACCTAAATTTCGGGACGAAATTTCTTTTAAGGTGTAGGTAATGTAACATCCCGCCTTTTTCCGTCAACTTTTCCATTTAACTATTTATGTTCCGTTATATGTTTATAACACGTCTCGTTGATACGTGTTTGAATTATCTTGTTTAGGTAATTCCCACACCCGTTTTAAAGTTAAGGGACCAAACTTGCCAAGGGTTGAAACTTTTGACTAGGTCAAAGAGTCAACCCTCATCCTCATCCATTCAATCTCATCTCTTTCACTCTTACTACTTCAACTTTTCTCTCAACTTCCATACAAAGATTCATCATCCAAAATCGAGCTAGCGGTCATCTTGCCAAACAAATTACATATTTGAACTCCTCGTGATCTCCTCTTCGATTCCATACCGACCTCATCAAATTTGGGTAACTTTCTAAAATCACTAATTTTATGTGTTCTTGAGATTTTTGAATTAAAAGGTTGTTAATTAGTGTCTATGGCTCAAGTCTAGTTTGATTATATGTTTTGTATGCTTGTTCTTGCTATTTTAATGTAACTAGTTCACATTGAAAGTTCACATGCTTAATCTTGAATTTTAAGTGGTTATATGTTGTTTGATGTTAAGAGTTCATGTTTTAATCTTGTTCCTAGTGTTACTAGCTTCATTTGGATGTAAAGATTTATCAAAGAAACCTCTTAAACTTGATTATGAAATTTGGTGATTTTTGGTTAGGGTTTCATGAACTAGGAATGGATTTTTGATGCTTTAAATGCTTGAAAATGTCGATTGTAAGTGTTAGGTTGTGTTGTATGCCTAATTACCTTCGCTACGGCATATCGTTCGTGTAATTTGGTTGCCAAATCATTAAATTGCATTTATGACTTGTATGCATTGAATGGGGAACATTAATTGTGGTTTTTGGTTGTTATAAGTGGAAGTTTGATTGATGATATGTGTTTAGTTGCATTCCTCGTCAAAATACCTTTCCAACGATGTATGATAGGCGTTATAAGTGTTTGCGGGTCAAGAGTTGTGTTAGAATTGGTTTTGGCTCGTGCATAGTTTGAAAGACAGAAAAATAGCTGAACTACAGGTCGCGCGGCGCGCATCCTACCCCGCGCGGCGCGCCAAATGGCCTGGACAGATTCTGACCTCCATGTCCCTTTTAACGTGAAATGTTTGACTAGCTACCGACCTCCGATTCACATGAAACTTGTTTTAATATACTTGTATATGAATAATTAGCATGGAAAATTTGTCCGGGACCCGACCCGAACATGTTGACTTTTTCGTTGACTTTGACCCGACCAAGTTTGACTTTTTGTCAAACTTAACCAATTAATTATGCAATCTTCCTAACATGCTTTTATACTTGTATCTTGCATGAAACTTGACAATTTGCTTCACATGCTATATTAATCGAGTCGTATTGAGCCATAGGACTAATTGAACATCTTTGACCCTTCGTGACTATCGTTATTGATACAACCTAATTGTTTAGGTCGAGACTAGCATTGTTCTTTGCACGTTTACTTGTTGAAGTACTATTTCACTCTTGCAATCAAAGGTGAGATCATAGTCCCACTTTTACTCTTTTAAACTTACTTTTGGGATGAGAAAACATAAACGATTCTTTTGAACTAAGTGAACACAAGAACGGGAAAACAAACATTCTACATACGAGTTTAGAACGAAAATCCTCAATCCGATTATCATTAGTTACATCAGATGGTGTAAGCGAGAACTTATGTTATATGGCCATATGGGTTTGACAAACCCTCATTCAAACGGTTCGCTACCGTTTACGAATGAAATATATTTTCGGGAACAGTGTTGTTCTAGCACTAATTGATGGGGTATTCAACGGACGGAACGTTAAGCTTTGATAATTGGGTGCTCGTGAATATTAACTTTTAGAATGTACTATGGCTTTATCGATGTTGCAAATCTTGTGGTTCAACTTACTACTACTCATTTACTTATTTAAACCTATGATTTCACCAACGTTTTCGTTGACAGATTCTCTATGTTTTTCTCAGGTCCTTGAACTTAGGTGATACATGCTTCCGCTCATACTATTTGATACTTGCATTGGATGTCGAGTATACTTGCATACGTGGAGCGTCTTTTTGACTACTTTTAATCGTGTCGCACGTGTTTCATACAAACTTTAAACATTGTTATGTACTTGTTATGGAAACTACTTTTGTAAACTTTGAAACACCCTTATTTATGAAATGAATGCGACATACTTTTCGGTCAAACTTTGTTATAAAGACTTACGACCATGTAATGGGACCATACGTAGATGACGCCGTCATTTGACGATTTGTCGGGGTCGCTACATCTTCAACTCACGATGAATTTTAAATATCAAATTTTTAACTTAATGAAATAAAGTAGATTTTTGTATTTAATTCACACCAAACTTAAATTTAAAATGCATAAAATTAAAAATTCATATAAATATCATTAATATTTTTATACATTAATTTTACAAACTTATATTAAAAATATTAATTTTTAAAATATTTAAAAACTTAAATATATTGATTTTAAAAATTTACTATATTAATTTAATATTAATATAAAAACAAGGTAAAAATTAAAATTAAAAATCTTTTTGGTCTTTTATCCCACTTTAATCAATCTAATATTATAAAAAATATACGCCCCTCTTTTGGGTAAAGTAATTTCGGCTATTTTACCTAGTTTTACTCCTGACGAATTTTTGAAATATTTTGGATTGATTGATTAAAGATATTTATACCTTAAGAATAAACGGTAATTTTCGTAGTGATGTAATAAATTTTTGTATGATATCAATAATTTTGGTTTCGCATACCTAATTTTAATGAATATCAATTTAATACTTTATAGCGAACGATTCAGCGTTTATTATCAAAAGGTTAAAAGCAATAAAAACAAATAAAAAATGTACATACTTACCTGTGAGATAGAATTCTCAGAGACCTGCTTTAGCTGACTCATAGGAGAGTCGTGTGATTTGATTTTCCATAGCTACATAAGCATAACCTCGATTCTTCAATAACTTTTCTTCTAAACACATGAACGGCCCTTCTCTGCATAGAGTAACAAATTCGGTATTTGAATATGTTTGATTGTTCGAACATTTACCTTCGTGTGACCATTTTCCGCATTTATGACATCTTTCAAGGTGTCGTGCTCTTCTTTTTGTTGTGGATTTTGATTTTCCTTTACCAAAATGTGTCTTATGATGATCTTTCCTGAGTTCTTTCCTCACTTTGTCCATTTTGCCTCTTATGAATGATACCAGTTCACTTGGAAAGATGTTATTATTACGTTTAGTAACATAGCGTGTAGTAGTAGACCATGGTTCAGATCAAAGGAATTCTTCATCTCGTAAAACCTAAAAGAAATAAAAATTCAGAATGGAGGGAGAAGACTAGTTCTTTAGGGTATGCTAGGGAAAGACCATGCGGATTCCATTTTTGAAAACTACACAAAAACAGAATATCTAACTCTAACAGAAATACATATTACCCTAAAATGATTCGAATCTTCCCACACTTAGTTAGCTGTGGTGTCGAAATTGTGATTAACTTCATCTTCAACTTCCATTGGATTATCTATGTAATGTTTAACTCTGTGACCATTAACCTTAAATTCAATCCCATTTGAATTTATTAACTCTACTGTTCCGTATGGGAAAACTCTTTTGATGATGAATGGTCCAGACCATCTTGATTTTAATTTTTCAGGAAATAGCTTGAATCGTGAATTGAAAAGAAGGACTCTGTCTCCTTCCTTAAATTCTTTTGAACTTCTGATTCTTTTATCATGTCATTTCTTCGTTCTCTCCTTATAGATTAACGAATTTTTGTATGCTTCATGTCTTAATTCTTCTAATTCGTTTAGTTGACTTAACCGTAGACGTCCGGTTTCATGCAAATCAATATTACATGTCTTCAAAGCCCAAAATGCTTCGTGCTCAATTTCTACTGGAAGATGACATGCTTTTCCGTAAACGAGTCTAAAAGGTGTGGTTTCAATTGGAGTTTTGTAGGCTGTTCTAAAAGCCCAGAGTGCATCCTCCAATTTTATGGACCATTCCTTCGGATTTGATCCTACAGTTTTCTCTAGAATACGTTTTAAAGCTCGATTGGTATTTTCAACTTGTCCACTTGTTTGTGGATGATAAGCGGTTGAGATTTTATGAGTTACTCCATATCTTTTAAGAACCTTTTCAAGTTGATTATTATAGAAATGAGTACCCCGATCACTTATTAAAGCTTTTGGTGTACCGAACCTAGCAAAAAGACGTTTTAAGAAGTTGACTACAACTCGTGCATCATTAGTTGGGAGAGCTTGTGCTTCCGCCCATTTAGATACATAATCAATAGCAACGAGAATGTAGAGATTATTATGAGATTTTGGAAATGGACCCATGAAGTCAATACCCCAAACGTCAAATACTTCACATACTTGAATGATATTTTGTGGCATTTCATCACGTTGACTTATTTTTCCGGCCCTTTGACAAGCATCACAGGATTTACAAAGAAGGTGTGCGTCTTTGAAAATTGTAGGCCAATAGAATCCAGCGTCATAGACTTTTCTTGCTGTGAGTTGAGGCCCATAATGCCCTCCTGTTGGTCCTGTGTGACAATGGTTTAAGATTTGACTGGCTTCACCCCCGAATACACATCGGCGTATTATTCTATCGGGACAACTTTTAAACAAATGTGGATCTTCCCAAAAATAGTGTTTTATATCACTAAAGAATTTCTTTCGTTTTTGGTACGACAACCCTTTTTCAAGGAATCCACATACTAACTAGTTTGCATAGTCTGTAAACCATGGTATTTCATTATAATCTATCTCAGTTAGATATTCATCAGGAAAGTTGTCTTGTATAGCTGATTCATTTAGAACTTCTAATTCGGGATTTTTTAAGACGAGAAAGATGATCAGCGGCGAGATTTTCTTCTCCCTTTTTGTCTCGGATTTCAATATCAAACTCTTGTACGAGTAAGATCCAACGGATTAATCTTGGTTTAGCATCTTGTTTTGAAAATAGGTATCTAAGAGCAGAATGGTCGGTATAGACCACCGTTTTAGCTAAAACGAGATATGAACGAAATTTGTCAAAAGCAAAGACAATAGCAAGGAGTTCTTTTTCAGTAGTTGTGTAATTCGTTTGTGCTCCTTGTAACGTCTTACTAGCGTAATAAATAGGTTGAAATTATTTTTCAATCCTTTGTCCTAAAACGGCTCCCATTGCAAAATCACTTGCATCGCACATGAGTTCAAATGGTAGATTCCAATTTGGAGTTATCATGATCGGCGCATTAGTGAGTTTTTCTTTAAGAATATTAAAAGATTTGATGCATTCATCCGAAAAGATGAATGGAGCATCCTTTTCTAGGAGTTTATTCATAGGAGTGGCAATTTTAGAAAAATCTTTTATGAAACGTCGGTAAAAACCGGCATGCCCTAGAAAACTCCTAACTCCTCTAACATTGGTGGGATGTGGAAGTTTAGCAATTACATCTACTTTAGCTCTATCCACTTCAATTCCTTCCTTTGAAATTTTATGACCAAGAACGATGCCTTCTTTAACCATGAAATGGCATTTCTCCCAATTAAGTACTAGATTTGATTGCTCGCATCTAATAAGCATTCGTTCAAGATTAACTAGACATGTTTCAAAAGTATCACCGAAGACTGAAAAGTCATCCATGAAAACTTCCATGCATTCTTCTATCATGCCGTGAAAAATCACCATAATGCACCTTTGAAAGGTTGCAGGGGCGTTACAAAGTCCAAATGACATGCGTTTGTAAGCAAAAGTACCATAAGGGCACGTGAACATGGTTTTCTCTTATTCCTCGGGGGCGATTGGAATTTGAAAGTATCCGGAGAAACCGTCAAGAAAACAATAGTAACTATTCCCAGCTAACTTTTCCAACATTTGATCAATGAAAGGTAAGGGAAAGTGATCTTTTCTGGTGGCGTCATTTAATTTTCTATAATCAATACAGACACGCCATCCTGTTACAGTCCTAGTAGGAATAAGCTCATTTTTTTCATTTGTGATGACAGTCATGCCACCCTTCTTAGGTACGCATTGAACTGGGCTTACCCATAGACTATCAGAGATTGGATAAATTAAACCTGCATCGAGCAGTTTAATAATTTCTTTCTTAACAACATCTTGCATATTTGGATTTAGTCTTCATTGGCGTTGCACATATGTTTTATGACCTTCTTCCATAAGGATTTTATGTGTGCAATACGAAGGACTTATGCCTTTAATGTCATGAATCTTCCATGCAATAGCTGATTTATGAGCTTTTAGCACAGAAATGAGTCGAGATTTTTCATTTTTCGTAAGAGAAGACGATATTATTACATGTAATTCAAATTCACCATGTAAATAAGCGTATTCCAAATGGTTTAGAAGTGGCTTTAACTCTAATGTCGGTGGTTCTTCTATCGATGATTTGTATCGATATCTGTCTTCCTCTTTTAGTATTTGAAGTTCTTCTGTTGTCGGTTCATATTCAGTAGCCATAAGTGTAGCTAACATTTCAGCTTCATCAATTGGTTCAGTTCCTTCTCCTAAAGAACATTCTCATGTTCCTTGTAATTCTGAAAATTCTTCTAACAATTCTGCATGTGAATCTATAGTTTGAATATAATAACATGTATCATCTGCAGATTGCGATTGTTGCATGGCTCTATCTACAGAAAAGGTAACACTCTCGTCCTCTATACTTAGGGTCAGTTTCTTACCGAACACGTCTATTATTGCTTTAGCCGTGTTTAAGAATGGTCTTCCTAATATAAGAGGAACTCGAGAATCTTCTTCCATGTCCAGAATAACAAAATCTACTGGAAATACTAAAGTACCAACTTTAACTAGCATGTTCTCCATTATCCCTATAGGATATTTTACTGATCGATCGACTAGTTGTATGCTTATTCGTGTTGGTTTCAATTCTCCGAGGTCTAGTTTAGCGTATAGTGAATACGGCATTAAATTTATACTAGTACCTAAATCTACCAATGCTTCTATTGAACTAAGACTACCCAGAAAACATGGAATTGTGAAACTTCCTGGATCTGAAAGTTTTTCTGGTAGCTTATTCAATAGCACTGCAGAGCAATTAGCATTCATTGTAACAGCCGAGAGTTCTTCCATTTTCTTTCTATTTGTGAATAGATCTTTCAAGAATTTAGCGTATCTAGGCATTCCTGAAATCACATCAATGAAAGGAAGATTTACATTTATTTGTTTAAACATATACAAAAATTTGGATTGCTCGGCTTCAAGTCTTTCTTTTCTCATTTTACTCGGGTAAGGAAGTGGTGGTTGGTATGGTTTAACATAATGTTTAGTCTTAACTGTGTTATCTTCATTAACCTTTTCAACTACCGGTTCTGTTTCCTTCTCTTGCTCAGATTGTGGTTCTTGTGGAGTAGTAATAGAGTCATCAGAATTTATAGGCATTTCAGGTGTTTTAAGTGTAATACCACTTCTTGTGGTAATGGCTTTAGCCATTTCATTCCGGGGGTTAGCATTTGTATCGCTAGGTAGACTCCCTGGTTTTTTTCACCTATCAACCTTGCTGGGTTGCTTACTTCTTGTTCCAGATTTTGAATAGAAGCTTGTTGATTTCTAAATGCTTGAGCATTTTGTTCATTAGTTTGTTTCTGAGATGTGAAAAACTGCGTTTGAGATTCAACTAGCTTCGACATCATGTCTTCTAAGTTTGGATTTTTATCATCGGTTTGCGGTGGTTTATTTGGAAAAATAGGTCTTTGCTGATTTTAAGGATTGTTGGATACTTGTTGATTGTTAGGACCTTGTTGGTTGTTGTATGGAACATTTCGGTTATAATTCTGGTTTTGATTGTAGTTTGGTCTTGGCGGTTGATAATTACTTTGATAATTATTTCCAGGCCTTTGGTTCATGTATGAAACATTCTCTCTTTGTTCCATTATTTGTTCAATATTGAGGCAATCTTTTGTCAAATGTGGTCCTCCACACTGCTCAAAACTAATTCGTATAGCGTGAATATCTTTAGTCATCTTTTCCATTCGTCTTTCGACAGCATCTATCTTTACGGAAATGGAATCAAAGTCATGGCTAGAATCGGCTGTAGCCGCTTTAGATGATCTAACGATATCTTTTTCTTGATGCCACTCATGTGAGTGGGAAGCAGTGTTATCAATAATTTTATAAGTTTCAGTTGCGATTTTCTTCATAATAGAACCACCAGCTGCTATGTCGATATCTTTTCGTGTAGTGATGTCGCATCCTTGGTAGAATATTTGTACTATTTGATAAGTATCTAAACCATGTTGCGGACATCCTCTTAACAACTTTCAAAATCTTGTCCATGCCTCATATAGAATTTCATTTGACTTTTGTGTGAACGTAACAATTTCTCCTTGAAGTCTTACGGCTTTAGATGCCGGAAAGAATTGTTTAAGAAATTTTTCAACTAAGACATCCCATGTATCAATCGACCCTTCAGGTAACGATTCTAATCAATCTTTGGCTTCTCCCTTTAAAGTCCAGGGAAATAACATGAGATAGATCTGTTCATCCTCCACTTCTCGGATTTTTAATAGAGTACAGATCCTATTAAAGGTTCGAAGATGTTCATTTGGATCTTCCTTCGGCGCACCACTAAATTGGCATTGATTAGTTACTATATGTAGGATTTGTCCTTTGATTTCATAATCTGGTGCATTAATGTCTGGTTGAGTAATTGCATGACCTTGGCCAGTGCGTTTAGCTCTCATTCGATCTTTCATACTTAGAGGTTCCAGATTTTCCATGATTTAATTTGTTGAATCTGAATCACTAGAGGATTCTGATTTAATGGTTTCTTCCTCGACAATCTCTGGATGAGTGATTTGTGGTTTAGGAGGAATGATTAGTGGTTCAGGATCTCTGAATTGTCCCTGAATATCCTCCTGATTCTCAATTGTGAGGTCGGGTTCAAAAAATGGATTATCGGAAATTTGAATTGGAGTACTTGGTCGACTAGATGACGATTCTAAAGAAAAATCAACGGCGACAATATTGGATAAATGTCTTGATCGAGTTACAGGTGGTGAACGTATGAAAGGTGGTGAACGTTTTGCTCGGTGCATTTACTGAATGTCCTATTAGTTATATAAGATAAAAATTATATAAGTTATCAAATTAATAGATTTTTCTGATTTTGCCCACGTTTCGAATAGCCAATAGATGCAGCAGGTAGCCAGGACCCTTTAAATTGGAAGCCCACAACTCGCCACTAACAAATTCAACTATTACTACGAACTAGAAAATTTTGGATGTCTATCAATTTAACCGCTTAAAATAATTTTTTGTCGAAGTTTTAGAGAAGAAATAGAAAATTCTATGTCTTAAAAACTAGAGCGTCGAGAAATAAGAAAGAAAAAGAGTGCGTCGAAAAACGTCGAAAAACGTCGAAAAATAAAAGGTCGAAAAACAAATGTCGAAAAACAAACAGTCGAAAAATAAAAATAAGAAAATAAGCGTCAAAACTTAGAATTCTAAAAACTAAAAATTAAAACTTACGTCTAAAGGTATTAAAGCTTAAAAGAAATTCTATATCCAAAACGGAAATAACTTAAAAAGTACTAAAATCTTAAAACGGCGTCGCAAAATTCTAAAGCACCTAAATCTTAGTCTATAGAAAAAACACTAAAGGGATCTTACGGCAAAACCTAAAAATGTAGAAATAAAAATTACTACGGCAAAAACTATATCTTAAAACTAGTTACAAACGATAAATATTATAAAAGTTACGAATTAAATGATTAAGATATATAATTTATAAAAAGAAATAAAAAGTACTAAAATTATAATTTTATAAAAATATTATTTTTATATTATTATTTTATAAAAGTATTAATTTTATATATTAATAAAACTAATTAAAACTTAAAAATACAAAATAAAATAAAACTAAAACTAATTATTATTATATATAAACCCTAATTAGGTAATTAATTAATAATAATAATTATTAACTTAACCCTAATCGACAGTCAAAGGTTTCAGGTCTGTCACCTCAGCTCATGCGATCGCATGAGTTGAGGGTTAATTTTGCATGCGATCGCATGGTTCGTGGATCCAGGCCAGATGTTGGGCTGCTACAGTGTAGTGGCCCGATTACTTTTTATATTTTTTTTCTGTTTTTAATTTAAATAAAATATATATATAAATTAAATAAAACTTATATTTAAAAACTAAAATAGAAATAAAAATACTTTATAATTTTATATATTTTAAACAAACTCTTAAAAATATATATATTTTGTTTTTCTTTTTATATTTTTGTATTTTTGTATTTTTAATATTTAAAACGTATTTTTATAAAAAGAAATTAAAACTTAATAATTTTTTTTTTTAAAATAGCGTTTGGCTTCGGCGTTAAGTTTTTCCGGCAGCGGTGCCAAAAATACTTGATGTTATGCGAGGTGTATACGAAATAGTTATATTTTTATTGCAAAATACTATTAAATATGCTACAATTTTACACAAGTTATTTATTTATTTATAGAATGGGATATACCTAAACCTTGCTACAATACTTATAGGCAGTGTACCTAATCGTACAGTAGTGTAGTTTTTAGTAAGTCCGATTCATTCCACAGGGATACAGTAAACAAGTTTAACGCTATAATTATTTTAACCTATATTTGTAAAAATATAAATATATATATATATATATATATATATATATATATATATATATATATATATATATATATATATATATATATATATATATATATATATATATATATATATATATATATATATATAAGTAGTATTATTATTATAAAAGGGGGTTTTTACCGTTTAATGACCGGTTTGTCGATTTTATATTTTAAGTTGCAATTAAAACCTAATGTAAAATAATAAATATAAATACAACTTAATTTAAAGCGTAAACTAAATAACGATAATAAAAGTGCGATAAATAAAATGACGATAAATAAAATTGCGATAATTAAAAAGTACGATAATTAAAAGTGCGATAAGATATAAAATAAAGGAATTATGCTTATTTAAACTTCCGTAATCATGATGTTTGACGTGTTGATTTTAATTTATTACCATGGGTTAATTGTCCTTTGTCCTGGATTATTCGATATGTCCATCTGGTTTTTGTCCATAACAGTCCATCAGTCATAAATATAAAGTGCGAGTGTCTTCGTCAAATTATCCTTATATCCGAAGTCAAATATTCCAACTAATTGTGGACTTAAACTGTAACAAGGTCTTAATACTTTGTTTAATAATTACACCAGGATATCGACTGCGTGTAACCCAAGGTTTTAATACTTTGTTAACAATTACGCCAAGTGTCCTTGTACATAATTCACCCCTGTTTTAATGAGTCCATTGACTATTAATCCATCCCCGTGTCCGGTTAAATGAACGATTATTAGTATTTATAAATATCCCGCCCATCGTGTCCGATCGAGTGTATATGGTTATTTATAGATACGTCAAATTGTAAATCTCTATATTAAATTAACGAATTATCATTCAGTTAAACAAATATAAAGCTCATTAATAGTCCATAGTCCAATTTCCACAAATGTCGGTCTTTTGTCCAAACCCCATTTATGGTACAAAGCCCAATTACCCCGTCTTTAATATTTAGTCCAACATCATGATTACTTCGATTTAAATAAGCATAATAATAACTTAGCTACGAGACATTAATTTAAAAAGGTTGAACATAACTTACAATGATTAATAATAGTGTAGCGTTACACGGACAGAATTTCGACTTACACATTTACAACATTCGTTAACATAACCTTATTATTATTAATCTTAATTTAAAATTAAAATTATAAATATATATATATATATATATATATATATATATATATATATATATATATATATATATATATATATATATATTTGTGAGAGAGAGATTAGAAAAAGATGTAATAAACTCGGCCAAAATTCGTGCAATTTATAGAATGTGGGCAGCTACAGGATTCCATGCGATCGTATGGAGTTTATGCCTCCAGGCCATGCGATTGCATGGCACCATTTTACAGCTCAGGATCTTTTGTTTGCAAGCTTGCCGACACTTATTATATATATATATATATATATATATATATATATATATATATATATATATATATATATATATATATATATATATATATATAATATATAATTTTATATAATTATATACATATATTATATTATATTTATATGCATAGTTGACTTGTCATTTTAGCTCCGTTGCGTCGCGCGTTGAGAGTTGACTCTGGTCCCGGTTCCGGATTTTCGAACGTCCTTTCGTACTATTTAATATCTTGTACTTTGCGTTCCGCGGCTCGTACTCTTGTAACTTTTAGACGTTTCTCATCAATAAATTGAACCACTTGGATTGTACTTTGTACTTTTTAGCTTTTTGGTCGTTTGCGTTTTCAAATCGTCGAATCTGTCTTTTGTCTTCACCTTTTATTATTTAAACGAATATCACTTGTAAATTGAACAATTGCAACTAAAAGCTTGTCTTTCTTGAGGGATAATGCTATGAAATATATGTTCGTTTTTAGCATTATCAAAACCTATCGAGCTTACTAAATTTAATACCATCATCGCTAATTCGTGTAAACTTTTTCCCACTAATAGCTATCTCACTTAAGTTGTTCCTAGCAATAAAATCATTGAACCATGACGCCCGACGTTGATTAAAAACACAATTTAACCTATCCGCTTATCCCTAACTTCATTGAAATCGCCACATAAGACCTATGCCGAGTCTACTTTGCTCAAAAGACCATCAAGGGATTCCGACATTAATTTTTTATTCGCATCACTATGAGGACCATACACATTAACAATAATTCAAAGATCAAGTTAAGTTACAAATACGTAGATACAACGAATCTTAAAATTGGCTAATGGTTATTACTTGGTTATTTTTGAAATGGTTAGCATTGGCTATTTGAAGGGCCAATATAGGTTGAAAAGACAAAAATTGTTTAGGATATCAAATATTATCTAGAATTTCTCTTAGATTTTAAAGAAAAATGATAGTGCAATCTGACCAATGATATTTACGGAGTACATTTTAACTATACGGTATTCTACTATGGTGGATGTGATGTAGATGTTTCTCGAACAGTTATGCACATCTCAGGTGCCAACATAAGCTTACCGATCCACATAAGTCGATGTTGAAATCTCTTATGTTAATTGATAAGTAATCAAAATGTTCCTTTAATAAAAGATTTTTTTTTCTGAAATTATTTTTGGTTTTGTTTGTCTTTTCTAAGTAGAACTACTGACATTACTTTGATCAAACAGGTATATTTTGTGACTATGTTTCAGGTTCTTTCCGATTCATGGAAAATGAGAGATTATGATGGGCAATTGGGAAATAAAGAATCAAATACTTAATCTCACGGGTCTTCACATACTTCTCATGAGGTATGACACTAAAAAAGCATGTACCTTCTACTGATTAAATGTGTAATTTATTTGTTATGTCATTTAATATGGGCTGTAAAAATAATGCTTGATATAGGAGAATCTTGATCACTGGTCTATGAATGACTAATACATAACTACAGTATTATTTAATCTTCTCCTTGCAGGATGACACAACTATTGACGATCCGCGGACAAACAACCTTCATGGAACTAAAGGTTACTACAAAGATGAAAGAATCGCCATTAGAAAGGTCAGGCCCCAAACTTTTGTAACATGATATTGTCCTCTATTGAAATTGATTAGATAGTAGCATTTTGATGGGCTTTATGGAAGACTCGCATACTTTAAGTTTATATGTTTGCTTATGTCGAACGAACGTAATTTATATATGTGTATCTCCATTTGATTTTCGGTTTATAATTTGGGAGATGAACAATTGGTAGTGTCGTTTAAAGTTAGTGTATATGTTTCCGTCATACTTGACTAACAAAATTTTTCTTCATTGCTAGAACGATAAAAAATTATTAATGTATCAATGTATGTCTGTGCTTCGATAAATGTTTATTTGCTACTTTTCTTTTCTTCTGATTTGGTTTTCCAGACTGTGGTTTTTGCTATGACGTGGGTGTATGTAGAAGTTGTATGTCAGTAGGGATGACAATGGATCGGATATGGATCGGGTGATGCCGTATCCATATCCATATCCATTTAGTTTTTGTTCATTCATATCCATATTCATTTAGTTTCAGGTCATCCATTCATATCCATATCCAATGGATTAAGCGGGTCAATGGATATCCAATGAATATTAAAAAAAAATTATAATATTTTCGAATATGCGATTAAAATAAAACTGTATTATAGCAAAATTAAATATAACATGACATACTTAAAATATATCCATAAGAATGTGTAATCTTCGAAGATATAACAATATTTGTTAAATTTATTATGAAACATAGATAATGAAAACTGAAAACTGAAATGTGTAAGTTTATTTTGTTAGATACACGTGCTTTATTGTAATATATTATAGTTATTTTATTATAGGGTTGAAAACAAAATGTAAATTTAACGGTAAATGAACTTGTAATGGTAAATATATATATGTATATGTATATGTATGTATGTATATGTATATGTATGTATGTATGTATGTATGTATGTATATATATATATATTAATGTATTCGTATATGTATTTCGGGTGGTAATAGATATATCCATGGATGAAACTTTTCATCCATGTCCATATCCATATTCATTTAGGTTCATCCATATCCATATCCATTTCCATTTAAGTTCATCCATATCCATTACGAAGCGGGTGGATCGGGTGGATATCCACCGGATCGGGTGGATATCCACCGGATCGGGTGGCCATTGCCATCCGTCAGTTTAGTTGTTTAACTATTTTGTATTTAGCAACCATAAGATAATATACTTCATGCAGTGTCAAGTAAAAGGAAACAGAGGGCATGTGGTAAATAACGAATGTGCGTACGATGACTTTTTGGGTTGTAATATTATCGTTTTTGGGTCGCCTTCTATAGCAGGTATGGTCGTAGTGATGTTTCTAAATGGTTGTAGCATTGGTACTGTTTCCATTGTATTGCTTGAGGATGTGGTAATCTATGGTACTATTGTTATTTCTATAAATTGATGTCAGGTGTTGTTTGGTCAGCGTTTAGGAAAATCTCGAACTTTTCAGACTCCTTTGTTCCTCATTGTTGGCATTTGGTTCGGCTCGATTGTCGCTGCATGTTTCTGTTTTCGTAAATAAAATATATTTTGTAAAAGTATACAGCAGAATAATAATGTCCACAAGTATTAACGAATGTTAAGTATGTTTGCTAAGGCAGCACCGCCGCAACGCACGTGCCCCATCTACCTCGTATATACTATTGTGTGCCAGCAACTCGCCGGCTACCCAAAAAATGTCAAAACGACATCACACAAAACAACTTCACCAACTTACACATCCATCCCCCAAATCAGGGTTAGAATTCAAACTTTTTCAGCGGTGTAAAATGAAACTTCATGGGTAACAATTGTAACTTTATTATTTAATCTTCTCTTTTATATATTATAACAAAACTTTAATTGTATCACCATATATTTACAAAAATCCTACATGTAAAAGCCTTCACCTTTGGATTAAAAAACATCATTTCATCTTAGCCGTAGGAAAAAATCCTACATGTAAAAGCCTACCTCTAAAATACGTCATGCATAAACTCAATTTACACATCTATCCCTTGTGTGAAATGCTCCTTATTTCTTCACGATCCAGTCACTTTTTTTTAAAAAACAATACATAAACCATTACCGTTTATCAAATCAAATTCACGATGTTCTTGAATCTTTGATTTACATGATGATGAATACATGATTCTCGAATCTTGAATCATCGATTCCACTAATCCTTAGGGTTTGTTTTATTGACTTCGAATCATGCCGTTTTTTATGATAGATAAATCAATATATGGATTTTAGTATTCATCGATGAATATGGTAACACAAACACCTTCGGATGAAAACGACTATTCATTGATTTGATAAACTTCAAATGTACATTTTTCTTGAATATCTATTCGCGATTTTCTATTCAAGAAGAACCATCTTAGAAATCAAGTTTAGTTTTTTTTTTTTTTTTTTTTTTTTTCCTGTATTGTATTCATCTTAGAGTTTATGGATTTTATTTAATTTGTTATTAGGGTTGATATATGCATATTTAACGCACAATCACACTCATATAGATGATGTGTTCTTTGGATTCTATTGATTTCAAATACTATGGGTATAGCCGTATAGCAAAGCAAATATCACATGTAATAAGTACTTATATTGAAATATGATTGTAGATTGTAGATTACTATTAAATGTTAAATCTATGGAAAAATGTATTGATGAGTCTGCTTGAATTTTATCTAATATTGACCCTTCCTGGAATCGAGCAAATAATGCGACCAATTTAATTAAGATTTATATAGTAGATGGACATGCTTTATGCTTAATTGGACTATATATATGCTATATGCATGATATGAAACAAAACGTTTTGTCTTCCTTTGAGCAAAAAGAGGTATCACCAGGCACCAAAGTTAACGTAAGACGGATTAACGAATTTAGGCACAAGGTGGAAACAAAACTCTAACATTCGTGACGATATCGTGACTGTGACTGTAGCATCTGTTTCCATCTTCATCCACTGGAGAAATCTAAAGTTTTTAACTATAACAAGTTGTTCTCTACTGGAAAAAGTTATTGTTGATCAACTATGCTACTGATCGAAAATGATTTTACAAATATATCTCATTAAGAACAGTTAGTGATGAATTTCATTTTGGGCATACATAAGTCCTTGTAATAGGTGGTGGTTACCTGTTTTTGTTTGACTGATCGTTAGTAGTGAGATTCACCTGCAGGCATGCTACACATCTATATTGGTATGCCTTGAACTAATATAGCATTTTGATCTTTCATAAAGAATATATAAAAGAAAATAACTTGATGAAAACGACTAGGTATACATGCCTTGCCTTATTAAGTCATATTGGAATCATATTCGTCTGATTTAAAAATTTGAGGACATATCAGTCCATAATCAATGTGGTGTTTTCAATTATTTGTGTAAATAGTGGCAGGTCGACTCACATTTTTTTAGCTATCGATTCGTTCTTTTCTGTCAGTCACTTAATGTATTACGGAGTATTTGTGTAATATTCTGGAGATATGCTTGTTATTTAAGAAGATTTGTTTTGAAAATTTGATTTTATCTCCAGAGTTGACTTCCTAATTAATAGTTAATTTGATGTAATTTAGTTTATCTTTTTCACTTTTATTGGTAAGTAGTTATGGAAATCAAATCTCCAGATTTGGTTTTTACCTGTATAAATAGGGGCGTATGTTTTCTTATGAATTTGTACTTTTGCACGATCAATTATCAGTCTTTCATTCTATTCATCGTGTTCTCTCATTTTTGCACTTTAATTCTTATTTATTGTATAAAGTGAGAGTCTGGTTTTCATAGTCCTATTACTGTGAACTAATAACTGGTATCAGAGCGGGTTAGGTGTAAATCCTATCTCGGTGATCTTTAAAACGATCCATATTTTTATCAAAATGTCTATCAGTACGATTACTACCCCAGTTATGGCTGGAAAAGGTGTGCCAATATTTGATGGCACATATTTTGCAACTTGAAAATTGAAAGTCCTATGGTTTTTAGGATCTATTCATGAAGAGGCTGAACAAGTTCTTACAACAGGACCCGTTATTCCTGGTTCAATGGTTGCTGCTGTTCCTGCCTCAGATACTGTTGCTGCACAACCTGCCTATTTTCGTGAAACACCAAGAGAAAGGTGGACTGAAGTAGAAGCAATAAAGTTCAAACTAGATAGTAAGATAAGGAGTATTATTGGAAATGCTGTTACTGTTCCAATTCTCAGGAAGATCAGTCATGCCAAGACTGCTAAAGCTATGTGGGATCTTTTGCTTAATGACTATGAAGGAGTCACTGTTGTTAAGACTCAAAAGAAGAAGAAGCTGATCAGATGCTATGGAAATTTTGCTGCTGAGCCTAAAGAATCTTTAAGTGATCTTCATTCAAGATTTCAGGTTCTGATAAATGATCTTCAAAGTGTTGGTATAGAGAAAACACAACAAGTGTTGTGTTAAAAGTTTATTGAACTGCTGCCTTCAAACTTTGAATCAGTGATTACCTCTATGATAATCAGTGAGAAGATAGATGATTATGAGCTAAGTAAGTTGTTTGGTATACTATCAAACTTTGAGGAAACACAACTGAAGAACAAGATCAATGCTAAGAAAACTGCTAAAGATCCAGAAGCTGCATTGGTGGCTACCACAAAGAAAAATAAGCAGCTATTCTCTAGTTACTCTAGCAAGGTTGAATCTGAGAGTGATGAAACCTCTGATGATGATAGTGAATCTGATGATGAGGAGATTAAAGATCTGGAAGTCCAGATGGCTCTTTTGACTCAAAGATTGAGCAGAAAAAATTTGGTTTCAAGAAGGGTAAAGGCAAGGGTACTTTTGATCCAAAGAAAGCTAAATGTTTCAAGTGTGGCAAATTAGGTCACATAGCTGCTGACTGCTGGTCTAGGGTTGAAGGAGGTTCAGACTCCAACAAGTCTGTTGACAAAGCAAGAAAGTACAAGCTGAAGTATGTAAGACCCTAAACCCAAGTGTACTTGAGTACATGAACATTGTATAATCAAACTGGATTTAAACTGAAACAGACAGACTGCTCAGACCATGGTGTGCGCCGTGCACATCTAAGTGAGCGCGCCGCGCACAACCCCTGAGACAGAATTCTGTTTCTGATGTTTTGAGTTAAATGAAGGGCATTTTGGTCTTTTCACTTGAGGTCGGATGTGTAGCCATATTATTAGTTTTGGATCTAGTTTTGGACCACATTTCAAATCCACAAACACTCTCATTTCATTCTTAGAGAGAGAGATTTCTAGAGAGAGATTTGGAGATTTGGAGAAGAAGGAGCTTGAATCGATCAAAAGCTCAAGTGTTAAGGTTGTTCATCTCGCTCTTGGTTACGTTGTGGTAGTATTGGTAAGTTCTAACTCCGAGTTTTCATAGTTTGATTTAGTGTTCATAATTGGGGTTTTGATTTGAGTGTTCTTGAGTAAACCCACTAGTTGATAATTGGGTGATTGAGTTAGTAAATGGTATTGATAACCATTGTTGGTGGGTTTTGGGTTGGATGATGAAATTGATTAGTTGATAATCATGTTCGGGTGTTAATATCACTAGTTAACTTAGGTTATAAGTGATTAATTGTGTAAGCTTGCAAATGGGTGTTTTGACTTGAGATTAGGTCAAAATGGGTTTTGTGTAAATTGGTGCAAGTATAGTGTTGATGATTGAAACCTTGAGTTAAATGAGTTGTTGGAACCTAATGTAACGACCCGGAAAATTTTGACTAATTTTAAACCAAATTCTCGATACGATATTATATTTTTGACAAGATAAGCCAAGTCTGTTAGGATTAGTCTCAAAAATTTTGAACTGTTTCATGTATTCAATTGACCTTCGACTGCTCTTGATGATTCACGAACAACTGTTTGTAATTAGATATGTATGTATATGTATATATATATTATAACTTGAGATACATTAATAAACGGTTAGATGATTTAGTTGTTATGTAAAATAACTTACAATATAATTAAACTCATCATAAAGTGTATATATATAATCATAATCTATACTTATTTAAATAGAATGTACAAATGAATAAAATAAACAATTATATGATATAAATTTAAATATATGACATATAGTTATGAAAATTAATATAGTTATATAACTAATATTACTACCAGAAGTATTATCATACTAATATTTGTAGTATTATTATTAGTATCAATAATAAAAATTATTATTATCATTTATTTTTATTATTTCTATTATTATTAAAAATCATTTTTTTATAATTATTATTATTATTATTATTTCTATTATTATTAATATCAGTATTAATGTGGTATTTTTTTATTAGTATTAATACTATTAATAGTTTTTATATTATTACTGAATTTAATATACTAGACATAAACAAAATTCTGTAACACGTCATTTTTGTAATTTTGTTAAATTTTCTTCTGATCAAGATCCGGGTACAGATTTGGTTACACGTTCCCATCTCTCTCTTGCTCCTCTTCTCTATTTAAATTCACTACAAAACCCACTTCTGTTGAAGAGATCATCACCCCCTTCCCATATCTCTCTCTCCCTCTCTTCTAAACGAGAACACCACCATATACCTCTCTTGTTTCGATTTTCGACAACCATCATCAATCTGTTATCTTCAATGGACCACTCGACTTGCTTATGCTACTGCGACTATATTTTTCCAGTTTCAATTCAATCAAACCACTAACCCACTTTCTGTTGTTTCTTCCATGTACTAAATCACGACCACCATAGCCTTCTATTTATATTTTCGTGAACCACCTTCCTCGACTACCACAACCTCACGACACCACCTTCTTTCAGGCTTTCACCTCACAACCTCCATCTCCACCACCGGGGCACCAACCACAATCATCTCGCAAGTCACCACTACTGTTAGCCACCATCGATAACCAATCCTCTCTCTTCTATCCATCTCTCCCTCTTCGATATTGATTAAGAAACAGACAACCACCATCGGCCGTCACTAACACACCCAATATCCACCACCACAACCATAGACTTGCAACCAATTCACCATGCTCACCACCATAATACCACCACCGTCACCCATATCACTAAACCCACCACCACCTCTCTCTCTACATATCTCTCTCTCTCTCTCTCTCTCCTCTCTACCCTATACCTACAAGGTTTTTCCTCTTTCCAGCCTGCTTGATCGAAACATAATCACTGATATTACTTTATTCTCGCTGTTACTGGTGTGGTTTGCAACTATAAACGGTCTACCCTCACAAAACAATATGCGAAACGTGTAAGAATGATGCCACATGAAACATGGTTATATGGATATTACGTGTTTCGTGAGATTTATACACGGTTCGCATAAATGATTAAAAGAATACGCGTTTCATGTAAACACTCCCACGATTCGCGTAGTTTATTGGTTGATGATATTGTTACCGCTGCTACTAGTTATTTGTGTATATTTCTATTTTCATTTTACAACGAAGATGATGATATGAGTTTGGTAATGTAGAATAAGATAATGGTGATGTGCAATAATGATAATGAACAAGTTGGAATATGATAATGGGATAATGGGGTCAAGATGGGGACGGGTACTTTGGGTTTAAAACTCAACGAATCAATTTCCTTAATTTGAATACAAAATGAGCCAATTAATTATTGTTGGATCGGGTCACTGATGGGCCGTTTGTGTTTTAAATAAATATACTTTGCATTTTTGGGCCGAACTCTAGTCTCTCTAATTGGGGCGAAAAGAATACAAGAGGGTAAATAAACTTCGGGTATAATGGATTTCACAAAGAAATAGATGCATCAATGGTTATGGGGTTGAATGTTTAAACGAAAGGTCTTGGGTTCGAGCCTTGTGTAGGGCATTTTGTTTTTGGAAAAGCTTTTTAAGGTAGTATTTCATTACTACTACTACTACTACTACTATTATTATTATTATTATTATTATTATTATTATTATTATTATTATTATTATTATTATTATTATTATTATTATTATTATTATTATTATTATTATTATTATTATTATTATTATTATTATTATTATTATTATTATTATTATTATTATTATTATTATTATTAATATTAAGAATTAACATTATAATTAAAATTATTACTATCATTATTATAATTTTCATTAACATGATTTTTATATAATTTTATTTACATTATCATATTATTATTAAATTTATTATTTTCATTATCACTATTAAGATTATTATTATTAATTTACTAAACAAATATTATATATATAAGAAAAATATATTTATTATATATAACATAACTACATTGATATTTTTATAATAAATACTAATTATTTATCTAAAGTATATAAGATAAATATAGATAATTAAATTATTAATGAAACATATAAGTTACTAAAATAACAATTAATAATAATACTTAAATTAGTTCAATAATGATTATATGTGTTAATATATATAAATGATATAGGTTCGTGAATCCGAGGCCAACCCTATACTTGTTCAGTGTCGTCCTATGTATTTTTATTACAAAATACAGTATGGTGAGTTTCATTTGCTCCCTTTTTAATTGCTTTTGCAATATATATTTTTGGGCTGAGAATACATGCGCTGCTTTTATAAATGTTTACGAAATAGACACAAGTACTTAAAAATATATTCTACGTTGAGTTGTACTACTAGCATACTTCCCTGTAGCTTGGTAACTACTATTTACTTGTGGTATTGTAAACGCGAATCCTGTTGATAGATCTATCGGGCCTGACAACCCCAACCGGACTGGACGACCAGTATTCAACGGTTGCACAGTACTTCGTTTTGTAGGCTACACTTGGTACAGTGTAGTGAGATTTCATAATAAAGGGAATATGCGACTTTGATTAATAGTTAAGTATGGTTACCAAGTGCTCAACAACTTAGAATATTTTTATTGAAATGTTTATGAATATGAATTCTTGTGGTCTATTAAAATATTGAAATGATTGTTATGATAAACCTATGAACTCACCAACCTTTTGGTTGACACTTTAAAGCATGTTTATTCTCAGGTACGAATTAAGTCTTCCGCTGTGCATTTGCTCAATTTAAGGACATTACTTGGAGTCGATCATCGCAATGGGACCAAATGTTGATGACTTCGTCCAGGAGGATTAGGACGGGTAGTTACAGGTGGTATCAGAGCGTTAGTCCTAGCGAACCAGGTCTTGCATTAGTGTGTCTAACTGATAGTTGTTAGGATGCATTAGCGATTCTGGACTTTGACCTTAGCTGCATATTATAAGTATTGTTTATCATTCCTAGTGGAAAATTACCTGCTTATTATTCCTAAGTCTAGACATGACTTCCTGCACTTATTTGATAGATAGTGTACAAATAAATTCATATCTTAGCGTATCTGTTACTGTAGACTTTATTTGACACGTTTCCTTAAATCCCTTCGTAATCTACGGAATCTTCTGTACTATGTATAGGTATTCTATATAATTAGAATATCATCCGATATCCAAAAATCATTTCATATTGAAAAATCCTTTATTCAATCGTACGCTATGGAACTCACAACTAGTTCAAGTCCCCCGGATTCCGATATGGAGTCCCACTCAAGCTCCGAAAGCAGTGTAACCGGAATGGATCAACCAATTAGTCATCACCAATTCATCTGATGGATTTGTAGTCGACTTAACCAATGAAGACAAGAAGAAGGCGATCCCTTCCACCCACCAACTTGCACCTCCTGACGAAGAACCTGGAGCACTTACCGATGAATCTATCCGAAACACCATTTTTAGCCTCATCTCCAGGGTATCTAATCACGATTATCTTCTATCTAAAATTCTAAACCTTATTCATCCGCTCGTTCCGACCGACAATCATCCCGGAACAATAAAAGAAGTCAACGAACTTCGCGCTCGAGTAATCAATTTGGAGGATATGATGCAAAATTTACCAGCTTCAACAACAACACTCATACCATCAACACCACAATATCACAATCTATACCCCAAGCATGATCTTCGTTCTACATATCGTTCTACATCGATTATCTTCGCTCGACATGGCAATTATATAATTTCTAAAGTTTTAGAAGTTATGTAAACTAGTACTAACGATAAATCGAATGAGTTTAATATCTTGTTGACTCATTAAATCCATGTTTACATCTGAAGAAAATACATATGTATGTATATTTTCATAAAGATTGTAATTAAAAATTCTTCTGTACAAACTGTTAATGGTGAAAATATTTTAACGGGTAGGTAATACTCGAGGGATATTTAGATTTCACATTAATCAGTTACACGGTACATTCTTCGACTCTGATTCAACAGTCAGTCACTATTCTGCTTATATCCATAGATATACGTATTCGTTCATCACAGAATCCATTTTCGTTCAATTTCATATTTGGATTTTGACCTATCAGAATCCAACAAGTGGCATAATGAAGAAAACATCGGACAAAGTAAAATTTGTTAGAAACAAACGAACTAACTAATTGAAATATTGTTAAGAATTCACGCTAACTGTTCCTAGCTAACTGTTCCTAGCTAACTGGTTACATTTTATTTATCGCAATTTAATTATCGCAATTTATATTCTCGCAATTTTATTTATTGTCATTTAATTTCTGTATTTATTTTACGCACTTTAAATAACGGGACACGTATACAAGGTTTCGACATATCATATTGACCCATCTATATATTTATCTTGGAACAACCATAGACACTCTATATGCAAATGACGGAGTTAGCTATACAGAGTTGAGGTTGATTCCAAAATATATATATAATTTGAGTTGTGATCAATACTGAGACCGGTACACGGGTCACGATACGTATTAATTAATTCGAATGCTATATTAAACTATATATGAACTATTGGACTATTGGACTACTAACTTTGGGCAATTAAAATGAATTAAAATATCGATTATAACATATGAAACTAAATAATTCTTCAAGTTTGCCACTTGATTTCATCTTAAACCTCATTTGTATCTTGATGATTACAATCTGCGTTCAAATCCTTCATAAATTCTTGAAAACACCTTGATCGAGAGGATGAACCAGTCGTACTTCATCTACGGAAGAAAAAGATTGATGCATATAGTTACGCACCTGAAAAACCCTCGAAAACTGAGTAAACATTTAAAATGTAGCTATGCTAATTCCTTAGTGTTATTATTACCCAAAATAACTTGGTAATCCCTTTCAAAGTAGCAAATTTTGTCACAGCTCCAGCAAGTCAACTTCGACTTATCAGTCGGACTAGCCTGACTATAACCTTGATATATACGCGTGCTCTTTTATTGTTACCGGGGAACCTTTCGTATTCCACCATATTACCATCAGCGTTTAATCATCTAAAAACACAATTCTCCTAAAACCACCTCGGATTAATAACCGAAGATTCGGATATCATAGCATTAAATGCAGAGGAAATAGAAAAATGGTAGATGGTCTAAACGGCCAAAAGTTTGATGATAGAGAAAGGAGTGTTAGGAACGCTCGATAGAAAATTTGGTACTGAAAATCGGATTGAGCACACTATGAAGGAGACCACGAATAAATACAAAGACTAAACCCTATATTCAAAGAATCCAGGTAATTCTGGATCCGATGAAATCTTTAGAGAATATCTTGCTCCGAGGTCATGTTAAGATCTTGCGAAAAAATTTTCTTTATCAACCTTCGAACTTAGAAATTCCAAAATATCATCACAAAATATCTTCGATAATTCTGATGATATTTTCATAAATATTCTTGTCCGAAATTATCTACCTCTTCGTGTTTTCTGTATTACATTATACTGGAAACTTCTGTAAAACTCAAGTATGTATATTAGGAATGAATTCTGGAGAAGTGTAGGGAATTGAAGCATGAGTTAGTATAATATAATGACACTTGGCCAACGTGATTATATTACAGTAAGTCATGCAGAACTTCTAATGGAACGTGATGATTCACAGATCTTACCCTCATCATGTGCCATGTTACATAACTCTTTCATTCCACTTAATCTCTAAGCATATCACGGAATTATTTCATTGATATTTCTGTTCTTCTGAAATTCCAACAAACTGCTAATAATTCGTGCTAATATATTTTCCTTCTGATTAGAAGATTTCCTTAAATCCCTTGAATTTCGAAAGTCAACAGTGACTACGTCAAAAGTTAAAACGAATCTCTATTTACTTCAGTTCACTCTTTTGTGACAGCTTCACTCGTACGCTTCACATAATCGAATTGTTTTACCACTATTACTAAATGGTGATAAAACTCTAGTTATTAATTCATATTCGTCAAAAAAAAAAAAAATTTATTGTTAGCCATGACGACCTCGATCAAATTTCGGGGACGAAATTTCTTTAACGGGTGGGTACTGTAACGACCCGGAAAATTTTGACTAATTTTAAACCAAATTCTCGATACGATATTATATTTTTGACAAGATAAGCCAAGTCTGTTAGGATTAGTCTCAAAAATTTTGAACTGTTTCATGTATTCAATTGACCTTCGACTGCTCTTGATGATTCACGAACAACTGTTTGTAATTAGATATGTATGTATATGTATATATATATTATAACTTGAGATACATTAATAAACGGTTAGATGATTTAGTTGTTATGTAAAATAACTTACAATATAATTAAACTCATCATAAAGTGTATATATATAATCATAATCAATACTTATTTAAATAGAATGTACAAATGAATAAAATAAAAAATTATATGATATAAATTTAAATATATGACATATAGTTATGAAAATTAATATAGTTATATAACTAATATTACTACCAGAAGTATTATCATACTAATATTTGTAGTATTATTATTAGTATCAATAATAAAAATTATTATTATCATTTATTTTTATTATTTCTATTATTATTAAAAATCATTTTTTATAATAATTATTATTATTATTATTTCTATTATTATTAATATCAGTATTAATGTGGTATTTTTTATTAGTATTAATACTATTAATAGTTTTTATATTATTACTGAATTTAATATACTAGACATAAACAAAATTCTGTAACACGTCATTTTTGTAATTTTGTTAAATTTTCTTCTGATCAAGATCCGGGTACAGATTTGGTTACACGTTCCCATCTCTCTCTTGCTCCTCTTCTCTATTTAAATTCACTGCAAAACCCACTTCTGTTGAAGAGATCATCACCCCCTTCCCATATCTCTCTCTCCCTCTCTTCTAAACGAGAACACCACCATATACCTCTCTTGTTTCGATTTTCGACAACCATCATCAATCTGTTATCTTCAATGGACCACTCGACTTGCTAATGCTACTGCGACTATATTTTTCCAGTTTCAATTCAATCAAACCACTAACCCACTTTCTGTTGTTTCTTCCATGTACTAAATCACGACCACCATAGCCTTCTATTTATATTTTCGTGAACCACCTTCCTCGACTACCACAACCTCACGACACCACCTTCTTTCAGGCTTTCACCTCACAACCTCCATCTCCACCACCGGGGCACCAACCACAATCATCTCGCAAGTCACCACTACTGTTAGCCACCATCGATAACCAATCCTCTCTCTTCTATCCATCTCTCCCTCTTCGATATTGATTAAGAAACAGACAACCACCATCGGCCGTCACTAACACACCCAATATCCACCACCACAACCATAGACTTGCAACCAATTCACCATGCTCACCACCATAATACCACCACCGTCACCCATATCACTAAACCCACCACCACCTCTCTCTCTACATATCTCTCTCTCTCTCTCTCTCTCCTCTCTACCCTATACCTACAAGGTTTTTCCTCTTTCCAGCCTGCTTGATCGAAACATAATCACTGATATTACTTTATTCTCGCTGTTACTGGTGTGGTCTGCAACTATAAACGGTCCACCCTCACAAAACAATATGCGAAACGTGTAAGAATGATGCCACATGAAACATGGTTATATGGATATTACGTGTTTCGTGAGATTTATACACGGTTCGCATAAATGATTAAAAGAATACGCGTTTCATGTAAACACTCCCACAATTCGCGTAGTTTATTGGTTGATGATATTGTTACCGCTGCTACTAGTTATTTGTGTATATTTCTATTTTCATTTTACAACGAAGATGATGATATGAGTTTGGTAATGTAGAATAAGATAATGGTGATGTGCAATAATGATGATGAACAAGTTGGAATATGATAATGGGATAATGGGGTCAAGATGGGGACGGGTACTTTGGATTTAAAACTCAACGAATCAATTTCCTTAATTTGAATACAAAATGAGCCAATTAATTATTGTTGGATCGGGTCACTGATGGGCCGTTTGTGTTTTAAATAAATATACTTTGCATTTTTGGGCCGAACTCTAGTCTCTCTAATTGGGGCGAAAAGAATACAAGAGGGTAAATAAACTTCGGGTATAATGGATTTCACAAAGAAATAGATGGATCAATGGTTATGGGGTTGAATGTTTAAACGAAAGGTCTTGGGTTCGAGCCTTGTGTAGGGCATTTTGTTTTTGGAAAAGCTTTTTAAGGTAGTATTTCATTACTACTACTACTACTACTACTACTACTACTACTACTACTACTACTACTACTACTACTACTACTACTATTATTATTATTATTATTATTATTATTATTATTATTATTATTATTATTATTATTATTATTATTATTATTATTATTATTATTTTTATTATTATTATTATTATTATTATTATTATTATTATTAATATTAAGAATTAACATTATAATTAAAATTATTACTATCATTATTATAATTTTCATTAACATGATTTTTATATAATTTTATTTACATTATCATATTATTATTAAATTTATTATTTTCATTATCACTATTAAGATTATTATTATTAATTTACTAAACAAATATTATATATATAAGAAAAATATATTTATTATATATAACATAACTACATTGATATTTTTATAATAAATACTAATTATTTATCTAAAGTATATAAGATAAATATAGATAATTAAATTATTAATGAAACATATAAGTTACTAAAATAACAATTAATAATAATACTTAAATTAGTTCAATAATGATTATATGTGTTAATATATATAAATGATATAGGTTCGTGAATCCGAGGCCAACCCTATACTTGTTCAGTGTCGTCCTATGTATTTTTATTACAAAATACAGTATGGTGAGTTTCATTTGCTCCCTTTTTAATTGCTTTTGCAATATATATTTTTGGGCTGAGAATACATGCGCTGCTTTTATAAATGTTTACGAAATAGACACAAGTACTTAAAAATATATTCTACGTTGAGTTGTACCACTAGCATACTTCCCTGTAGCTTGGTAACTACTATTTACTTGTGGTATTGTAAACGCGAATCCTGTTGATAGATCTATCGGGCCTGACAACCCCAACCGGACTGGACGACCAGTATTCAACGGTTGCACAGTACTTCGTTTTGTAGGCTACACTTGGTACAGTGTAGTGAGATTTCATAATAAAGGGAATATGCGACTTTGATTAATAGTTAAGTATGGTTACCAAGTGCTCAACAACTTAGAATATTTTTATTGAAATGTTTATGAATATGAATTCTTGTGGTCTATTAAAATATTGAAATGATTGTTATGATAAACCTATGAACTCACCAACCTTTTGGTTGACACTTTAAAGCATGTTTATTCTCAGGTACGAATTAAGTCTTCCGCTGTGCATTTGCTCAATTTAAGGACATTACTTGGAGTCGATCATCGCAATGGGACCAAATGTTGATGACTTTGTCCAGGAGGATTAGGACGGGTCGTTACACCTAATCACTAGTCGATTGTGATTATGGGTGTTTCGGGTGATATTTGACTTAGTCAAATTGGAGCTAAGTGCTAATGGGTCGAAATTGCACTTATGGTGTTTTGATTATAAGCTAGAGTGTTTAGCTTATTTGTTTGTGAATTACTTAGGTGATTTGCATTGGACGATTTGGAGCTCAAGTAGGATTGCTTTTCAAGAAATCGAGGTGAGTGGAATATTTATACGCTTATGTATATAATTTGGTTGTGCGTGCGAAGTGGTAAGTGACATCCGTTAGGATTCACTTTTCTTGGACCACAATTGAGTTGGGAAAATATAGTGAGTGATATCCGTGTGGATAGCTCTTCGTCGGCTATATTCGGTTTGTGTATGTGGCGAGCGATTAACGTTTGACCTATCGCTCTTTGTCGGCCACGTGTTTATGTGTGTGTTTGGAATGTGGTGAGTGATATCCAAAAGGAATGACTCTTTGTCGACCACAATTGGAGGTGAGCATGTGACGAGTGATTAACGTTTGACCTATCGCTCTTCGTCGATCACATGTGAGTATTTGGTTATGTGGCGAGTGATTAATGTTTGACCTATCGCTCTTCGTCGGCCACATGTGTGTATGGGTAAGTGGTGAGCGTTATCCGTTTGGGGATTCGCTCTTCGTTGGCCACTTATCGTGGGATGGTAAGCGGTTCCGCTTTTCGTCGGCCAACCTTGTGATTGAGGTAAGTGTTAACGTTTCGGTTGCACTTTTCGTAGGCCTCATGGTGCATAGTGGTGAGTGGTTAACGTATTTAACCTACCGCTCTTCGTCGGCCACGTACGCGTTGCGATGGGTGGTGAGTGGTTAACGATTTTGACCTACCGCTCTTCGTCGGCCACCATCGAGTCGAATGTCGACATTGTATATGTTAGGGTGTGTATGTTTCGTTGGTACTGCACGTATTATTGTTGAGATCTCTATGCTAATGTTGTTGACTTGTTGTACGTACGATTTTACGTTTATTGCGTTTTGCTAATGATTATTGTGTTGTTTGTGTAGGTGTATGCAAGTAATTGGATTATGTATGTATGCGTATAAGTATTGCATTCACTAAGCATTAGCTTACCTTCTCGTTGTTTACATTTTTAGGTTCGGAGGCGGATGTGGCAAGGGTATGCTCGGGATTAGATGATTTTCCCCTTTTGATGCTTGCTTGGATTACTTTTGGTATCGACTTAGGATTGGGTAGTTTATCCCCAAACATCATGCTCGTGGTTGTGTTTGGAACTTAAACTCATGTAGTCGAAAACTTGTATTTTGTACGAAAGTCGTAAAACGGCCGATGTGGGCCCGGTGTCGTAACTCTTGTTTTATTATTGAAACGTGTTAGTTTTACATATTATAAAATATTGTGAAAAGTACCTTGTCTAAAAGTGTCGGGAAGTGGGTGATCTTTAATCGAAAAATGATAAAACCGGACAGAACTGATCAGGCCTTGTGCGCGCCGTGCACAATGGGTGGTGCGCGCCGCGCGCCTTATCTGCATAAAAAAAAAAAAATTTCGCGTTTAAGGTTGGATAACGGGTTGGGTTATTACAAGTGGTATCATAGCATGGTCTAAGGGATTTAGGTGACTTGAGATAGGCGCCTAGACTTAGACTTTTTGTGCGTGCTTATTTGTTGCGGGACTTGTAGGATTACGGGTCGGTTCGGGTTTTAGCTAGTGCCTTAGATTGTAGGTGAACTAGCTATGTATTGATTATGTGTTACTAATCATGTTGTTTTGTGTTGAACACCTAGCGAGATGGTTGTTGTATTCATGAGCTCGGCATGGCGTGTGAGCGTAATAATGCTTCGCGACCATTATTACGGTTGCAAGCCAAGTCAAGTAAGTGATGTACAACAAGTATTGAACTAGATGGGATGTGCGAACGGTGGCGTATTTACTTGATTGTGATTATTGTTCGCGACGGTGTATATAATTTATTCGTGTTGCCTTCCTAATCGAGTTCATTTCTTAGAATGAAGACGAGGAACGGACATGATAATGGTGATCAAGGCGAGGACTCCGAGTTCACGGCCAAGGTTGAGGCCATCTTTAAGCGTCAAAAGGCGGAGTTTCTAGAGGACGTTAAAAAGATGTTCTTAGATACGATTGACGAGCAAGTAGTCAATCTAGTCAAGGAACAAGTTAAGGTTGTTCTCCGCGAAGATAATATAGGAAGGCAAGACTTCTACTACAAAAACTTCAAGGATGCTCAACCTCCCACTTTTGATGGTGAACGAGATCCGCTAAAGAGCAATCGTTGGATCTCCGATATGGAGGGGGCCTTTCGTACTAGTAAGTGCCCTCTCGATAAGAAGACGATTTATGGTAGTAGTATGCTAAGGGGTGACTCCAAGTTGTGGTGGGATGCGGAAATCCAACTCTGTGGTGATGAACAATGTATGGGGTTCACATGGGACGAGTTTAAGACATAATTTTTCAAGGAGTACCGAACTTCGGCCGATCTTTCTAAGCTTAAAGACAAGTTCCATTCTTTGAGGCAAGGGTCGATGGATTTAAACACTCTCAAATCCGTTTTCTTATCGAAGACCCAATTTTGCCCGAAGTATGTCGGGAATGATCATATGTTGAAGGAAGACTTTTACCGAACTTTAAATGACCACTACCAAGAGAAAATTAGTAGGAACGCGGTGAAAACTTTTGACGAATTATTTGACATGGCGAAGGGTTTTGAGACGCTTGTCCTAAAAAGGAGTGGTTCCAATGTTAGTAAGCGAAAGTTCGAAACTACGGTGCATTCGAACAAGAAGGGTAAGAGTACTTCCTAGGGAAACGAAAGCGTGAAGAAGAGTGGTACCGGTGGGTTTATACCTACGTGTTATAATTGCGGACAACGGGGTCATTTGTCGCGCGAATGTACGAATGCGAAGTCTAACAAGGTTACATGTTTTAATTGTCGAAAGGAGGGACACCGAAAGTCGGCGTTTCCGGAACTAGTTGGTGATGCATGAGAACCTGACGATGATGTTCAGGTACTTTTCGATATTTATTTCGAAATGTGCTTATAATTTCGTTTGATGCATTTTGTGTTAGTGCGTAGTGTAATGAGGGGTAGCGTTCCTTATGGAATTACCCTATGTGGATGGTCCGGTTGACGGGCGAAGGGCGTAAGACTTGGTGCTTCCAAGCATCCCTTAGTGTTGAGCGAAAGATTTTTACCAAGCCATGAGAATAGGCTTTGGTGTTGTTTTGGTAGCGCGAAGTCGATTTAGTGTTGTGATGGGTGACATCGGATGTATGGAACCCTCGAAGTCGAGCTTTTCGGTCTCGATGAATGTTGATAGTGGAGTTTATGTGACGCGATGTCAGGTGCCTCTTTCATACCTGCAAGCGTAACTTTCGACTCCGACGGTATGGTGGTTACATTGTACTTAGGGTAGAGAAACCCTTAGGTACATGAGTGACTAGATGGAACTTTAACAAGTTATGGCAATCGAAGGGTTGCAAGAATAAAGTTTGTGTAATTTGTGGTACACTTTTCGTTCGAAGTGTTTAAGGATAGGTTAAAGTCCTTAGTATGCTCAAGGTTGGAGCAAGATATGGTGATTGGGTCATGTGAACCCAATTGTTAGTGAAGTCTACCTTTGGTAGCATGGTACGGTTGTACAAAATGCGGTTATGGGACGTAGTTCCAAGTGGGGGAGTTACACTCCCACACGAGGAGGTTTTAGTGTGAGATTTTGGATGATGCTCATAGTGGATCCGAAATTTGTTTCGGGACCTAGTTTTGGTCGATTTGTGGTAGAGTACAATTTCGGTTAAATTGTACTTATGATTTCGGATTTAAATTATCACCGAGGTGGTAATGTGGTAAATCTCGTTGGGAGATAATGAACATGTTTGACGAGCAAGGTGAAATCCCTCGGTTAAGGGGTGTGCGTGTCGGATTCTTTGCTAGAGAATTGTTGCCTTGTACCTATGTGCGATATAGGTGGTTCGTGCTCGATTGTGTTGGAGTTGTGTACGCGCGCGTATGATGCGTGTATGTGTATAATGGATTTTACTTGGGTGGATTAGTCGCGGTGTTTAAGACATCACCCGGGAAATTAGTGATTACGCGGTGTTAGGTACACTAATGGATTTTGTGGTGAAATGCAATTTTGGTTAAATTGTATGTATTGTGACAAGTGCTATCCAATTGCGAGGATTCACTTTTCGTTGGCCACGGTTGGAGTGTGATAAGTAGTAAGTGTTATCCGTTAGGATTCGCTTTTCGTCGGCTACTTATTGGTGTGTGGAATGCATTTTTCATTAGGTATCGCTTTTGTTTGGCCATGTGTAAGGAGAGGTAAGTGTGATCCGTAAGGATGCGATTTTTTTGGCCTCTTGTTGCGTAGTGGTATGTGGTTAATGTTTGATCTACCGCTTTTCGTCGGCCACGTACGCGTGAGGATGTGGGGCAAGTGGTATCCATTCGTGAGGATTCACTTTTCATCGGCTCCATTGTATTGTTTGTTGGCCATATTATTGGTGTGTTGTTACTTTAGCAATGTACATGATAAGGGTACGCTAAAGGGATTGCTAACTTGGTATGAGGTTTGGGAATGTTAGCTTGTTTTGTCATGCGGTAGAGGCGTGAGTTCGTTTCGGATTGGGAATGAAGCGAGATTTTAGTGCTTGGTTTGGTAGATTTGGTAAATCACGAATGATGATTTAAATCGGAAGGGTAACTTTTGCGTAAAGTCGCCTAAAGGAATTGTGTGAAATCTTCGAATTTGTGGACATCGAGTTTGGACGTATGTCGGAGGACCATAAAGTGTGGGTCCGGTTAGTTAAGTGGCGAGGATCACGGGGACGTGATCCAATTTAAGTGGGGGAGAGTTGTAAGACCCTAAACCCAAGTGTACTTGAGTACATGAACATTGTATAATCAAACTGGATTTAAACTGAAACAGACAGACTGTTCAGACCATGGTGCGCGCCGCGCACATCTAAGTGAGCGCGCCGCGCATAACCCCTGAGACAGAATTCTGTTTCTGATGTTTTGAGTTAAATGAAGGGCATTTTGGTGTTTTCACTTGAGGCCAGATGTGTAGCCATATTATCAGTTTTGGATCTAGTTTTGGACCACATTTCAAATCCACAAACACTCTCATTTCATTCTTAGAGAGAGAGATTTCTAGAGAGAGATTTGGAGATTTGGAGAAGAAGGAGCTTGAATCGATCAAAAGCTCAAGTGTTAAGGTTGTTCATCTCGCTCTTGGTTACGTTGTGGTAGTATTGGTAAGTTCTAACTCCGAGTTTTCATAGTTTGATTTAGTGTTCATAATTGGGGTTTTGATTTGGGTGTTCTTGAGTAAACCCACTAGTTGATAATTGGGTGATTGAGTTAGTAAATGGTGTTGACAACCATTGTTGGTGGGTTTTGGGTTGGATGATGAAATTGATTAGTTGATAATCATGTTCGGGTGTTAATATCACTAGTTAACTTAGGTTATAAGTGATTAATTGTGTAAGCTTGCAAATGGGTGTTTTGACTTGAGATTAGGTCAAAATGGGTTTTGTGTAAATTGATGCAAGTATAGTGTTGATGATTGAAACCTTGAGTTAAATGAGTTGTTGGAACCTAATCACTAGTCGATTGTGATTATGGGTGTTTCGGGTGATATTTGACTTAGTCAATTTGGAGGTAAGTGCTAATGGGTCGAAATTGCACTTATGGTGCTTTGATTATAAGCTAGAGTGTTTAGCTTATTTGTTTGTGAATTACTTAGGTGATTTGCATTGGATGATTTGGAGCTCAAGTAGGATTGCTTTTCAAGAAATCGAGGTGAGTGAAATATTTATACGCTTATGTATATAATTTGGTTGCTTGCGTGCGAAGTGGTAAGTGACATCCGTTAGGATTCACTTTTCTTGGACCACAATTGAGTTGGAAAAATATAGTGAGTGATATCCGTGTGGATAGCTCTTTGTCGGCTATATTAGGTTTGTGTATGTGGCGAGCGATTAACGTTTAACCTATCGCTCTTTGTCGGCCACGTGTTTATGTGTGTGTTTGGAATGTGGTGAGTGATATCCGAAAGGAATGACTCTTTGTCGACCACAATTGGAGGTGAGCATGTGACGAGTGATTAACGTTTGACTTATCACTCTTCGTTGGTCACATGTGAGTATTTGGTTATGTGGCGAGTGATTAATGTTTGATCTATCGCTCTTCGTCGGCCACATGTGTGTATGGGTAAGTGGTGAGCGTTATCCATTTGGGGATCCGCTCTTCGTTGGCCACTTATCGTGGGATGGTAAGCGGTTCCGATTTTCATCGGCCATCCTTGTGATTGAGGTAAGTGTTAACGTTTCGGTTGCACTTTTCGTCGGCCTCATGGTGCGTAGTGGTGAGTGGTTAACGTATTTGACCTACCGCTCTTCGTCGGCCACGTATGCGTTGCGATGGGAGGTGAGTGGTTAATGATTTTGACCTACCGCTCTTCGTCGGCCACCATCAAGTCGAATGTTGACATTGTATATGTTGGGGTGTGCATGTTTCGTTGGTACTGCACGTATTATTGTTGAGATCTCTATGCTAATGTTGTTGACTTATTGTACGTACGATTTTACGTTTATTGCGTTTTGCTAATGATTATTGTGTTGTTTGTGTAGGTGTATGCCAGTAATTGGATTATGTATGTATGCATTTTCCATGTTTATATATATTAATTGAGATTGATATTTACATGACTAAATGTTTTCAACGTGTTAAGCAATCAGACTTGTTAAGACTTGATTAAATGAAATAAGTTTCATATAGACAATTGATCATCTAAGTTGACCGGCGATTCACGAACGTTACAAAATGGTAAAAACTACATGTTGTGGTATATATAGACATATATATATGGTTGACATGAGATTATGATGAGTAAGTATCTCACTAAGTATATTAACAATGTGTGATATACATAAGAAATGAGATTACTAAGTTAAGAAACTCGAAATGATATATATATAACGATTATCGTTATGATAACGTCTACTAAATATATATGTATCATATTAAGATATTGATACACTATATTTAACATGATAAAATGATATTTAAATATATCATTAAGTGTGTTAACAATGAACTACATATGTAAAAACAAGACTACTAACTCAAGAATTACGAAACGAGACTTATATGTAACGATTATCGTTGTAACGATATTTTAATGTATATATCATATTAAGAGATATTCATACATCATAATATCATGAGAATATAATAATTTAACATCTCATTTGATATAATAAACATTGGGTTAACAACATTAATTGAGATCGTTAACTTAAAGGTTTCAAAACAACACTTACATGTAACGACTAACGAAGACTTAACGACTCCATTAGAATGTATATACATGTTGTGTTTTGATATGTATTCTTACACTTTTGAAAGACTTCAAGACACATATCAAAGTACTTCTACTTAACAAAAATGCTTACAATTACATCCTCGTTCAGTTTCATCAACAATTCTACTCGTATGCACCCGTATTCGTACTCGTACAATACACACCTTTTAGATGTATGCACTATTGGTATATACACTCCAATGATCAGCTCTTAGAAGCCCATGTGAGTCACCTAACACATGTTGGAACCATCATTTGGAAACTAGCATGAAATATCTCATAAAATTACAAAAATATGAGTAATCATTCATGGGTTATTTACATGAAAACAAAATTACATATCCTTTATATCTAATCCATATACCAACGACCAAAAACACCTACAAACACTTTCATTCTTCAATTTTCTTCATATAATTGATCTCTCTCAAGTTCCATCTTCAAGTTCTAAGTGTTCTTCATAAATTCCATAAGTATAGTTTCATAAAAATCAAGAATACTTCCAAGTTTGGAAGTCTACTTCCAAGCTTTCTAATCCATTCCAAGTAATCATCAAAGATCAAGGAACCTTTGTTATTTATAGTAGGTTATCTTTCTAATTTAAGGTAATATTCATATTCAAACTTTGATTCAATTTCTACAACTATAACAATCTTATTTCGAGTGAAAATCTTACTTGAACTGTTTTCGTGTCATGATTCTGTTTCAAGAACTTTCAAGCCATCCAAGGATCCTTTGAAGCTAGATCCATTTTTCTCATTTCCAGTAGTTTTATCCAGAAAACTTGAGGTAGTAATGATGTTCATAACATCATTCGATTCATACATATAAAGCTATCTTATTCGAAGGTTTAAGCTTGTAATCACTAGAACATAGTTTAGTTAATTCTAAACTTGTTCGCAAACAAAAGTTAATCCTTTTAACTTGACTTTTAAAATCAACTAAACACATGTTCCATATCTATATGATATGCTAACTTAATAATTTAAAACCTGAAAACACGATGAACACCATAAAATCGGATATACGCCGTCGTAGTGAAACCGGGGACTATTTTGGTTTGGATAATTAAAAACTATGATAAAATTTGATTTAAAAGTTTTTCTTCTGGGAAAATGATTTTTCATATGAACATGAAACTATATCCAAAAATCAAGGTTAAACTCAAAGTGAAAGTATGTTTTCTAAAATGGTCATCTAGACGTCGTTCTTTCGACTGAAATGACTACCTTTACAAAAACGACTTGTAACTTATATTTACAACTATAAACCTATACCTTTTCTGTTTAGATTTATAAAATAGAGTTCAATATGAAACTATAGCAATTTGATTCACTCAAAACGCATTTAAAATGAAGAAGTTATGGGTAAAACAAGATTGGATATTTTTGATCTTTTTAGCTACGGGAAATGTTTAACAAATCTATACAAATCATATCCTAGCTAACTTATATTGTATTATACATGTATTCTAATATATTATGTAATCTTGGGATACTATAGACACGTATGCAAATGTTTTGACATATCATATCGACCCATGTATATATATTATTTGGAACAACCATAGACACTCTATATGCAGTAATGTTGGAGTTAGCTATACAGGGTTGAGGTTGATTCCAAAAATATATATACTTTGAGTTGTGATCTATCCTGAGACGTGTATACACTGGGTCGTGGATTGATTCAAGATAATATATATATATATATATATATATATATCGATTTATTTCTGTACATCTAACTGTGGATAATTAGTTGTAGGTTACTAACGAGGACAACTGACTTAATACACTCAAATCATTAAAACATAATAAAAATGGTTGTAATTATATTTTGATCATACTTTGATATATATGTACATATTTGTATAGGTTCCTGAATCGATCCGTGGCCAAGTCTTATTTCCGAGGAAGGAAATAACTGTGAAAGTGAGTTCTAGTCCCACTTTTAAAATCTAATATTTTTGGGATGAGAATACATGCAGGTTTTATAAATGATTTACAAAATAGACACAAGTACGTGAAACTACATTCTATGGTTGAATTATCGAAATCGAATATGCCCCCTTTTATTAAGTCTGGTAATCTAAGAATTAGGGAACAGACACCCTAATTGACGCGAATCCTAAAGATAGATCTATTGGGCCTAACAAACCCCATCCAAAGTACCGAATGCTTTAGTACTTCGAAATTTATATCATATCCGAAGGGTGTCCCGGAATGATGGGGATATTCTTATATATGCATCTTGTTAATGTCGGTTACCAGGTGTTCACCATATGAATGGATTTTATCTCTATGTATGGGATGTGTATTGAAATATGAAATCTTGTGGTCTATTGTTACGATTTGATATATATATATATATAGGTTAAACCTATAACTCACCAACATTTTTGTTGACGTTTAAAGCATGTTTATTCTCAGGTGAATACTAAGAGCTTTCGCTGTTGCATACTAAAATAAGGACAAGATTTGGAGTCCATGTTTGTATGATATTGTGTAAAAACTGCATTCAAGAAACATATGTCGATGTAATATATTTCTATTGTAAACCATTATGTAATGGTCGTGTGTAAACAGTATATTTTAGATTATCATTATTTGATAATCTACGTAATGTTTTTAAAATCTTTATTGATAAAATAAAGGTTATGGTTGTTTTAAAAAGGAATGCAGTCTTTGAAAAACGTCTCATATAGAGGTCAAAACCTCGCAAAGAAATCAATTAATATGGAACGTTTATAATCAATATGAACGGGACATTTCAGTTGGTATCCGAGCGTTGGTCTTAGAGAACCAGAAAATTTGCATTAGTGTGTCTTATCGAGTTTGTTAGGATGCATTAGTGAGTCTGGACTTCGACCGTATTTTCTTTAAAAATGATTGCTTAACATTTTTGTTGGAAACTATATATTATTAACATGTAAATATTATGTGATATATTAATCTCTTAACATGTTTGATATTGTGTGATAGATGTCTACCTCTAGCACAAATCCCATTGACTCACCTAATAATAGCGAAGAGTCGAATATATATTGGCAAGATTCACAAGTTTCCGAAGAACCGAAAGAAGAGGAAACGGAACCAGAAGAAGAGGAACCGGAAGAAGAGGAGCCAGAAGAGGAGGAACCGGAAGAAGAAGAGGTTCCGGAGGGGGGAATAGTAGGAACCACAGAAAACCGGTCAAATAAAAGTAAATCCTCAACCAATGGACCAAAGTTAATAATGGTCAATGGTGTTTCCGCTAAGGAAGCAAAATATTGGGAAAATTACCAATTTTTCGATGAATCGGATCCTGATGAGGATTCTGATGATGTTATAGAAATTACCCCGACCCAATTTAATGAGGCAAAAGAAAATAATAAGGGAAAAAGCATTAAAATAGAGAAATCTGATTCCGACCCCGATGAACTTTATATGTACCGTCACACCCGTATTTTCCATATCGTGACAATAACCCGGGAACCTCTAAACCACCAGGTTTTTCTAAACCAATGTGGAAAACGACGACTCGTATTAGAGGAACATCATATATCCCTAGAAGATTAAGAAAAAGAACCAAGTCCGAAGAAGAAGAAACCAGTGATTCAGATTAGAGGGGTGTGAGCATGTTGTATAATAAATGTATTGTAGTGTGCTTGTACTTTTATGTTCTATGTAAAAATTGCTTGTATTGTTTGTTATTACGAATCTAATCCTTGTCTATTTTACAGTATAAAAACAAAATGGACGTTAAGGGTAGACAACCGAATATTTTAGAAGACCTACCAGAGGATATGATTGAGGAAATCTTGTCTAGAGTCGGTCAGAATTCATCAGCACATTTAGTTATGGCAAAATTAACTTGTCAAACTTTTGAAAGACTTTCCAGAAATGCCTTAGTTTATAAAAGGCTTTCCTTTGATAGGTGGGGTATATCACATTGGGGAGACTTTAAGTTACGCCGTGTTTTTATTAAAGCGTTAAATGCGGGGAAGCCAAATGCAATTTTAAGCTACGGGTTAAGAACCTATTTTGACTCAACATATCCCAACATAGGATTTCGTGAATTAGAAAGAGCTTCTAACATGCAACAAAAAGAAGCATGTTATGCTTACGGGTTAGTGATGTTCGCTTCTTATCAAAGTGAGAAAAAGAGCATCGGATTGCAGCTTTTAAATAAAACTTTCCCACAAGTGACGGATTCAGTAGTTGGGGTGAGAAACAAGGTTTTTAGATTATTACGGGGCTGTTGGACATTACGAAACCCTCGTCCTTTTGACGACATTACAACATGCTGCCTAGCTAATGGTCATAACGGTTATTTTCCACAAGACCAAGGATGGGAAGTCGTCTTAGTAAAACCAGAATGCATGACTTGTTTCTGGACTTATGAATTACGTGTCTTTATTTCCTTTGTCGAACAACTTGCGTATTAACTAGATTCATCTTCAAAACTGTCCTGTATCGTAGTGTACTATATTTCATGTTATATGTAATATAGCGAAGTTGTAAGTTTGAAGAATATTTGTATGTGATATATTATTATAATCAGTTTTTCATATGGAATTGTAGTAGTTGAATTGTATATTAGCTACTAAGTATGAACTTAACGGGTAGGTAGTACCCGAATTTAAACTTATAAAACGCTAATATGAAGAAAAAACTTTTATAAATGAGTTCATATTATGCTACGAGATACTATTGACTACTCTTAATATTCTGTATGATTAAATTGTTTCAATTGACTATTTTGAAGGAAATGGCACCGACTACTCGACACACCTTGAATATGAGCGAAGAGGAATTTCGTGCCTTTCTTGCTTCAAACATAGCCGCAGTACAGGCCGTGCTACATACCAACAATAACTCTGAATCTAGCAATACAGCTAACGGCGCAAGAAATCGTGTAGGATGCTCCTACAAGGAATTCACTGCCTGCAAACCTTCAGAATTTGATGGGACCGAAGGACCAATCGGATTGAAACGGTGGACCGAGAAAGTTGAATCGGTGTTTGCCATAAGTAAGTGTGCTGAAGGAGACAAAGTGAAGTACGCTACGCATACCTTCACAGGTATTGCGTTAACATGGTGGAATACCTATCTAGAGCAAGTGGGACAAGATGCTGTTTACGCGTTACCGTGGTCAGCATTCAAGCACTTGATGAACGAGAAGTACCGTCCCAGAACTGTGGTCAATAAGCTCAAGTCAGAACTTAGAGGGTTATGAATACAGGGATTCGATATTACTTTGTACGAAAGACGATTCACAGAATTGTGCCTATTGTGTCCGAGAGCGTTCGAAGATGAAGAAGAGAAGATCAACGCGTTTGTGAAAGGGTTACCGGAGAGAATCCAAGAAGATATAAGTTCACACGAGCCTGCCTCCATACAAAAGGCATGTAGAATGGCTCACAAACTAGTGAACCAGATTGAGGGAAGAATTAAAGAACAGGCGGCCGAAGAGGCCAACTTGATGTTAGTCAAAAGAAAGTGGGAGGAAAACGGTGATAAGAGTCACCAAAACAACAACAACTATTGAAACAATCGCAACATTAATCGCAACTACAACGAACGGCACAACAACAACAACAACAACTACAACAATCATCCCAACAATAATAACAACCGCAACAACAACAACAATCAGAAGCAGCTATGCCAAAGGTGTGAAAAGTATCACTCGGGGTTCTGCACCAAATTTTGAAACAAGTGTAAAAGAAATGGTCATAGCACGGCGAAGTGTGAGGTCTACGGACCAGGGGTTAATAGAATGAAAGGAACAAATGGTGTCAGAACGAGTAATGGCGAAGCAAGTAGTGTCGGAGCAAGTTATGCCAATGTAGTTTGTTATAAATGTGGAAAACCGGGCCACATTATTAGAAATTGCCCGAACCAGGAGAATACGAATGGATTAGGCCGCGGAAGAGTTTTCAATATTAATGCGGTAGAGGCACAGGAAGACCCGGAGCTTGTTACGGGTACGTTTCTTATTGACAATAAATCTGCTTACGTTTTATTTGATTCGGGTGCGGATAGAAGCTATATGAGTAGAGATTTTTGTGCTAAATTAAGTTGTCCATTGACGCCGTTGGATAGTAAATTTTTACTCGAATTAGCAAACGGTAAATTAATTTCAGCAGATTATATATGCCGGAATCGAGAAATTAAACTGGGTAGCGAAATATTTAAGATTGATTTGATACAAGTACGTGAAACTACATTCTATGGTTGAATTATCGAAATCGAATATGCCCCCTTTTATTAAGTCTGGTAATCTAAGAATTAGGGAACAGACACCCTAATTAACGCGAATCCTAAAGATAGATCTATTGGGCCTAACAAACCCCATCCAAAGTACCGGATGCTTTAGTACTTCGAAATTTATATCATATCCGAAGGGTGTCCCGGAATGATGGGGATATTCTTATATATGCGTCTTGTTAATGTCGGTTACCAGGTGTTCACCATATGAATGATTTTTATCTCTATGTATGGGATGTGTATTGAAATATGAAATCTTGTGGTCTATTGTTACGATTTGATATATATAGTTTAAACCTATAACTCACCAACATTTTTGTTGACGTTTAAAGCATGTTTATTCTCAGGTGAATACTAAGAGCTTTCGCTGTTGCATAATAAAATAAGAACAGGATTTGGAGTCCATGTTTGTATGATATTGTGTAAAAACTGCATTCAAGAAACATATGTCGATGTAATATATTTCTATTGTAAACCATTATGTAATGGTCGTGTGTAAACAGTATATTTTAGATTATCATTATTTGATAATCTACGTAATGTTTTTAAAACCTTTATTGATAAAATAAAGGTTATGGTTGTTTTAAAAATGAATGCAGTCTTTGAAGAACGTCTCATATAGAGGTCAAAACCTCGGAACGAAATCAATTAATATGGAATGTTTATAATCAATATGAACGGGACATTTCATATATATATATACTTAACATGATATTATGATAAGTAAGTATCTCATTAGGTATTTTAACAATGAGTTATATACATAAAATTGAGTTTATTGAATTAAGAAACTCGAAACGATATATATAACGATTATCGTTATAACAACGTCTTACTAAATACATATGAATCATATTAAGATACTGATACACTATGTTTAATCATGATAAATGATAAGTAAACATGTCATTAAGTGTATTAACAATGAACTACATATATAAAAACAAGACTACTAACTTAATGATTTCGAAACGAGACATATATGTAACGATTATCGTTGTAACAACATTTAACTGTATATATATCATACTAAGATATATTAATATATCATAATATCTTGATAATGTAATAATTTAACATCTCTTTAGATATAATAAACAATGGGTTAACAACATTTAACAAGATCGTTAACCTAAAGGTTTCAAAACAACATTTACATGTAACGACTAACGATGACTTAACGACTCAGTTAGAATGTATAAACATGTAGTGTTTTAATATGTATTCATACACTTTTGAAAGACTTCAAGACACTTACCAAAATACTTCTACTTAACAAAAATGCTTACAATTACATCCTCGTTCAGTTTCATCAACAATTCTACTCGTATGCACCCGTATTCGTACTCGTACAATTGGTATATACACTCCAATGATCAGCTCTTAGCAGCCCATGTGAGTCATCTAACACATGTGGGAACTATCATTTGGCAACTAGCATGAAATATCTCTTAAAATTACAAAAATATTAGTAATCATTCATGACTTATTTACATGTAAACAAAATTACACATCCTTTATATTTAATCCATATACCAACAACCAAAAACACCTACAAACACTTTCATTCTTCAATTTTCTTCATCTAACTGATCTCTCTCAAGTTCTATCTTCAAGTTCTAAGTGTTCTTCATAAATTCTATAAGTTCTAGTTTCATAAAATCAAGAATACTTCCAAGTTTGCTAGCTTACTTCCAATCTTGTAAAGTGATCATCCAACCTCAAGAAATCTTTCTTATTTATAGTAAGATATCTTTCTAATACAAGGTAATACTCATATTCAAACTTTGGTTCAATTTCTATAACTATAACAATCTTATTTCGAGTGATGATCTTACTTGAACTTGTTTTCGTGTCATGATTCTACTTCAAGAACTTTCAAGCCATCCAAGGATCCTTTGAAGCTAGATCCATTTGTCTATTTTCTAGTAGGTTTATCTGTAGAAACCCGTCCAAATCCATCCGGACAAAGTCCATATCGATTATAAATGATTCACAACAGTTGATTACATCGCGAGGTACTTGACTTCTATATGATACATTTTACAAACATTGCATTCGTTTTTGAAAAGACAATCTTTCATTACATCAAAAGTTGACGGCGTGCATACCATTTTATATTATATCTAATTATAAATGACTTAATAATAATCTTGATGAACTCAACGACTCGAATGCAACGTCTTTTGAAATATGTCATGAATGACTCCAAGTAATATCTTTAAAATGAGCAATTGCACAGCGGAAGACTTCTTTCATACCTGAGAATAAACATGCTTTCAAGTGTCAACCAAAAGGTTGGTGAGTTCATTAGTTTAACATAAATAATCATTTTAAAATTTTAATAGACCACAAGATTTCATATTTCCATTTCTCGTAACATACGTCCCATGCATAGAGACAAAAATATCATTCATATGGATTGAACACCTGGTAATCGACATTCACAATATGCATATAAGAATATCCCCATCATTCCGGGATCCTCCTTCGAACATGATATAATTTCGAAGTACTAAAGCATCCGGTACTTTGGATGGGGCTTGTTGGGCCCGATAGATCTATCTTTAGAGTTCGCGTCAATTAGGGTTTCTGTTCCCTAATTCTTAGATTACCAGACTATATAAAAAGGGCATATTCGATTAGATAATCCAACCATAGAATGTAGTTTCGATCACTTGTGTCCATTTCGTAAAACATTTATAAAAGCAGCGCATGCATTCTCAGTCCCAAAAATATATATTGCGAAAGCATTTAAAAAGGGATTAATGAAACTCACCATAATGTATTTTGTAGTAAAAATACATATAACGACATTGAACAAAAGTAGGGTTGACCTCGGATTCATGAACCTATATCATTTGTATATTTATTAATACACATAATTGTAATCGAATAAATTTATATATATATAATAATTTGTTAGTTGTATCATTTTTCTATTAATGATATATATATATATATATTTATATATATATATATATGTCTAATATATTATTTTGTATATGAAAGTATTGATTTTGTTATGTTATATGTACTATATATATATATATATATATATATATATATATATATATATATATATATATATATATATATATATATATATATATATATATATATATATATATATATATATATATATATATATATATATATATATATATATATATATATCAGTTGTTTGGAAAGATAGTTATTATAATAATACTAAATATGATAATCATTATAATACTGATAATATTAATAATAATACTTATATTAATAATACAATGATTTCAATAATTATAATTATAAATATGATAATAATACTAATATTAGTGATCAACATATTAGATTGTATTATGATAGGAATAATGAAACTAATAATACTTAATGTTAATATTTAGTGATAACAATAATAATAATAATACTAATTATTCTAATAATCATATTTTAATGTTATTTATAATAACGGTGATTTTTACTAGTCATTTTGATACTAACTCTAATAATAATAAAAATTATAATTTTAATATATATAAAAAAAAATTATTATTATTATTATTTTTTTTAAATAATAGCAATAAGGGTAATAATAATAATAATAATAATAATAATAATAATAATAATAATAATAATAATAATAATAATAATAATAATAATAATAATAATAACAATCAATTTAAAAACATGAAAACTACCTCAAAAATTCAGGATAAAAAGAAGTGTCTCAGCAGGGTATTGAACCCGAGACCTCTCGAATAACTCAAACACCCTAAACCACTGAACTGTCTTCTGCTTTTTTGATGTATCATGGGTTTAATTTGTTTTATCCTTTATTTCAGTCCATCCGAAACAGATCACTAGATTTACGGCCCAACAGAAACACGGGAGCCCAACAACAGAATTTTGTGATACGGTCCAATCAAAAATCCAGACAGCCCAACCGTAAAATAAAAAATATGTACAGGCTGCCTATGCCTAGTTTCGAACAAGGGACCTCTCGATCAAACACAAGTACTCCAACCACCTGCTCTACTACACTCTTCTTTTATAGTAATCATTTTAATTACTTTTCTATATATATATATATATATATATATATATATATATATATATATATATATATATATATATATATATATATATATATATATATATATATATATATATATATATATATATATATATATATATATATATATATATATATATATCAGTTTCTTCATCTTCTCCATAAAATAATCTAACCCATAACTTATTCATCATAATCAAAACATAATATCATAACCATTTTATCATCACCCGATTCCATTAACACGGTTCATCATTCCCGATCATCTTCGCGATACATTATCATTATTATTCTCATCGGTTCATCCCTATTATCACGTCACATATTCATCATTGTTTTATACCGTTACCAACATCATTTAATTGTTATCAATTGTGGATGTTAGGTTGTTGTTACTAACACCATTTAGAAACTGAAGTATAGTAGTCCAATAACAGTAATCTCGCAGCCCAAAGTGTTCACTAATTGCATTATTATTACGGACACGTTATTATCATTATCACGTTACTCATATCCATCTAACCTTCTCTACATAAACGTGATATTATCAATATCAACCTAAACACATATCATTATCGTATCACTATGCATCGTCTTCTTAATCATCACTATCCATCTTTGCGTTTTTTTTTTTTAACATGTTACTGTATTATCTTAATTGTTATCATCAGTATTGTTCTAAAATAATAACAACACAGCAGCAGCTATTATATTCGAAAGGAAAGAAAGGAAAAAGAAAGAGAAGAAAGAAAAAAATAAATAAATAAATAACGATTTGCAAACTTACAGGCTATTTTAAATGGTTCTTAGTGATGATTTTGGTTTGGGATCGGTTGAAGTCGAACAACAAAACGATTAAAAACAGGTAGAGATTAATGGTAATGATTGAATGTTGGTGTTGTGTTGAACTTGAAAACAATTAAAGTGGAATGGGGGTGATGGTTTAATGGTGGTATTTTGGCTCGTTTGGTGATGACCGACGGTGGTGTTAGATGGCCGGAGACAGTGGTGGCCGGTGGTTCAAGGTGTCGGGAGTGGAAGAGTGTTGGTTCTCGTTTGAAGGTTGCTTACAACATATGTGTACCCATACAAACATACAAATGCAGTTAATATGATATATGATATAAATATTATAATATGTAAAGTAAAATCAATTGTATCACGAGGATACAGTAGTACAGCCTAGTACAGCCTGTCTTTTAAACCTATTCTACCGACACTTCTCACGGGGTGTGTCTATTGCTAAACAGTTACGGATAAAAGTGCTCCTAAAAATCCCAAATTTTTAGATTAAATATATTTAATTATTTCACTCATTATCTTATTGAAACCTGATTAAAAATGTTCGATAAATATTTATTTTCTGTTCCAATTAATATATACGGAGTACAAATATTTAAACTTAAAAGGGTAAAAATATTTTTATCAAACCTAAAATCTTCGTAATCAATTTACAGTTCAATTTATATTTTTAATCATTTTAAACACGTATTAGAACTATATGAACGCTGGCGAAATGTCAACCGAGTTGTACTGACGTTTACTATTTAAGCTCGAAATCCTTCATATTCCCTTTCTATATATAGACAGTTTTCAAATAGCAAAGTTAAGTACAAAAACAATTATATTATATATTTTTAAACAAATAGAATTTATATAACTTTATATATATACAAGTAATATTTATTTACATATTTATACATATATCTATATATTTATAGTTTCCATTAATCGCATTTTACTTTATTTATTTTACAATATAAATCCTAATAATCATACTATATAATATGTTAAATTATGTTTCAAATTTTAAATACCTATTTAAATATAAATATATGTTATCTATTTACAATTAATTGTTCGTGAATCGTCGAGAATAGTCTAAAGTCAAACGAATATATAAAACAGTTCGAAATGTTTGTGACTCAATATTACAGACTTTGCTTATCGTGTCGGAAACATATAAAGATTAAGTTTAAATTTGGTCAGAAATTCCCGGGTTATCACATTATCCACAAAACTTGAGGTAGTAATGATGTTCATAACATCATTCAATTCATACATATAAAGCTATCTTATTCGAAGGTTTAAACTTGAAATCACTAGAACATAGTTTAGTTAATTCTAAACTTGTTCGCAAATAAAAGTTAATCCTTATAACTTGACTTTTAAAATCAACTAAACACATTTCCTATATCTATATGATATGCTAACTTAATGATTTAAAACCTGGAAACACGAAAAACACCGTAAAACCGGACATACGCCGTCATAGTAACACCGCAGGCTGTTTTGGGTTTGATAATTAAAAACTATGATAAACTTTGATTTAAAAGTTGTTCTTCTGGGAAATTTATTTTTTTATGAACATGAAACTATATCCAAAAGTCATGGTTAAACTCAAAGTGGAAGTATGTTTTTCAAAATGGTCATCAAGACGTCGTTCTTTCGACTAAAATGACTACCTCTTACAAAAATGACTTGTAACTTATATTTCCGAATATAAACCTATACATTTTCTGTTTAGATTCATAAAATAGAGTTCAATATGAAACCATAGCAATTTGATTCACTCAAAACGGATTTAAAACGAAGAAGTTATGGGTAAAACAAGATTGGATATTTTTTGATTGTTGTAGCTACGGGAAATATTGTAACAATTCTATACAAATCATATCCTAGCTAACTTATATTGTATTATACATGTATTCTAATATATTATGTAATATTGGAATACCATAGACACGTATACAAATGTTTTGACATATCATATCGACCCATGTATATATATTATTTGGAACAACCATAGACACTCTATATGCAGTAATGTTGGAGTTAGCTATACAGGGTTGAGGTTGATTCCAAAAATGTATATACTTTGAGTTGTGATCTAGCCTGATATGTGTATACACTGGGTCATGGATTGATTAAAGATAATATATATCGATTTATTTCTGTACATCAAATTGTGGACAACTAGTTGTAGGTTACTAACGAGGACAACTGACTTAATAAACTTAAAACATTAAAACGTATTAAAAATGTTGTAAATATATTTTGAACATACTTTGATATATATGTACATATTTGTTATAGGTTCGTGAATCGACCAGTGGCCAAGTCTTACTGCCCGACGAAGTAAAAATCTGTGAAAGTGAGTTATAGTCCCACTTTTAAAAACTAATATTTTGGGATGAGAATACATGCATTTTATAAATATTTTACGAAATAGACACAAGTAAATGAAACTACATTATATGGGTGAATGATCGAAGCTGAATATGCCCCTTTTGCTTGGTAACCTAAGAATTAGTAAACCGATCTACTAATTGACGCGAATCCTAAAGATAGATCTATTGGGCCTAACGAACCTCATCCAAAGTACATGATGCTTTAGTACTTCGATGTTGTTTTTATCATGTCCGAAGGATTTCTCGAAATGATAGGGGATATTCTTATCTGCATCTTATTAATGTCGGTTACCAGGTGTTCACCATATGAATGATTTTTATCTCTATGTATGGGATGTATATTGAAATATGAAATTTTGTGGTCTATTATTATGATTTGATAATATATAGGTTAAACTTATAACTCACCAATATTTTTGTTGACGTTTTAAGCATGTTTATTCTCAGGTGATTATTAAGAGCTTCCGCTGTTGCATACTAAAATAAGGACAAGATTTGGAGTCCATACTTGTATGATATTATGTAAAAACTGCATTCAAGAAACTTATTTTTGATGTAATATATTCTTATTGTAAACCATTATGTAATGGTCGTGTGTAAATGGTATATTTTAGATTATCATTATTTGATAATCTACGTAATTCTTTTAAACCTTTATAGATAAAATAAAGGTTATGGTTGTTTTAAAAATGAATGCAGTCTTTGAAAAACGTCTCATATAGAGGTCAAAACCTCGCGACGAAATCAATTAATATGGAATGTTTATAATCAATATGAACAGGACATTTCAGTTGGTATCCGAGCGTTGGTCTTAGAGAACCAGAAAATTGCATTAGTGTGTCTTACCGAGTTTGTTAGGATGTATTAGTGAGTCTGGACTTCGACCGTGTTTTTCTTCAAAAACGATTGCTTAACTTTTTTTTGTTGGAAACTATATATTATTAACATGTAAATATTATGTGATATATTAATCTCTTAACGTGTTTGATATTGTGTGATAGATGTCTACCTCTAGTACAAATCTCATTGATTCACCTAATAATAATGAAGAGTCGAATATATTTTGGGAAGATTCACATATTCCCGAAGAGGAACTAGAAGAGGAGGAATTGGAAGAGGAGGAACCGGAAGAAGAGCAACCAGAAGAGGAGGAATCGGAAGAGGAGGAACCAGAAGAAGAGGTTCCGGAGGAAGAAATATTGATACCTATAGTAAATCGATTAAATAAAAGAAAATCCTCAACCAACGGACCAAAGTTAATGATGGTCAATGGTGTTTCCGCCGAAGAAGTAAAATATTGGGAAGATTATTAATTTTCCGATGAATCGGATCCCGATGAGGATTCCGACGATGTTATAGAAATTACCTCGACCCAATTTAATAAAGCGAAAGAAAATAATAAGGGAAAAGGTATAAAAATAGAAAAACCCGATTCCAACCCCGATGAACTTTATATGTATCGACAACATCCGTATTTCCTAAAATGTAACAATGACTCGGGAACCTCTAAACCACCAGGTTTCTCTAAACCATTGTGGAAAACGACGGCTCGTATTAGAGGAACACCATATATTCCTAGAAAATTAGGAAAATGAACCAAGTCCAAAGAAGAAGAAACCAGTGATTCAGATTAGAGGGTTGTAATCATGTTGTATATTATATGTATTGTAGTGTGCTTGTACTTTTATGTTCTATGAAAAAAATTGCTTGTATTGTTTGTTAATTATCTTTTACGAATCTAATCATTGTCTATTTTACAGTATAAAAAACAAAATGGACGTTATGGGTAGACAACCGAATATTTTAGAAGACCTACCAGAGGATATGATTGAGGAAATCTTGTCTAGAGTCGGTCAGAATTCATCAGCACATTTAGTTATGGAGAAATTAACTTGTCAAACATTTGAAAGACTTTCCAGAAATGCCTTAGTTTATAAAAGGCTTTCCTTTGATAGGTGGGGTATATCACATTGGGGAGACCGTAAGTTATGCCGTGTTTTCTTTAAAGCATTAAATGCGGGGAACCCAAATGCAATTTTACGCTACGGGTTAAGAACCTATTTTGACTCAACATATCCCAACATGGGATTTCGTGAATTAGAAAGAGCTTCTAACATGCAACATAAAGAAGCATGTTATGCTTACGGGTTAGTGATGTTCGCTTCTTAACAAAGTGAGAAAAAGAACATCGGACATCAGCTTTTAAATAAGACCTTCCCACAAGTGACGGATTCAGTAGTTGGGGTGAGAAACAAGGTTTTTAGATTGTTACGGGGCTGTTGGGCATTATGAAACCCTCATCCTTTTGACGACATTACAACATGCTGCCTAGCCAATGGTCATAACGGTTACCTTCCACAAAACCAAGGATGGGAAGTCGTCTTAGTAAAACCAGAATGCATGACTTGTTTCTGGACTTATGAATTACGTGTCTTTATTTCCTTTGCTGAACAACTTGCGTATTAACTAGGTTTATCTTCAAAACTGTCCTTTATCAAAGTGTACTATATTTCATATTATATGTAATATAGCGAAGTTGTAAGTTTGAAGAATATTTGTATGTGATATATTTTTATAATCAGTTTTTCATATGGAATTGTAGTAGTTGAATTGTATATTAGCTACTAAATATGAACTTAACGGGTAGGTAGTACCCGAATTTAAACTTATAAAATGCTAATATGAAGAAAAAGCTTTTATAAATGAGTTCATATTATGCTACGAAATACTATTGACTACTCTTAATATTCTGTATGATTAACTCGATTCAATTGGCTATTTTGAAGGAAATGGCACCAACTACTCGACACACTATGAATATGAGCGAAGAGGAATTTCGTACCTTTCTTGCTGCAAACATAGCCGCAGTACAGGCTGCGCTACATACCAACAATAACTCTGAATCTAGCAATGCAGCTAACGGCGCAAGAAATTGTGTAGGATGCTCCTACAAAGAATTCACTGCCTGCAAACCTTTGGAATTTGATGGAACCGAAGGACCAATTGGATTGAAACGGTGAACCGAGAAAGTCGAATCGGTGTTTGCCATAAGTATGTGTACTGAAGAGGACAAAGTTAAGTACGCTACGCATACCTTCACAGGTACTGCGTTAACGTGGTGGAACACCTATCTTGAACATGTAGGACAAAATGCTGCTTACGCACTACCGTGGTCGGGATTCAAGCAATTGATGAACGAGCAGTACCGTCCTAGAAATGAAGTCAATAAACTCAAGGCAGAACTTAGAGAGTTACGAACACAAGGGTTCGACGTTACCACATATGAACGACGATTCACAGAGTTGTGCCTATTGTGTCCGGGAGCATTCGAAGATGAAGAAGAGAAGATCGACGCGTTTGTAAAAGGGTTACTAGTAAGGATTCAAGAAGATGTGAGTTCACATGAGCCCGCTTCTATACATAAGGCAAGTGGAATGGCTCATAAACTCATAAATCAGATTGAGGGAAGAATTAAAGAGCAGGCGGCCGAAGAAGCCAACACGAAACAACTCAAGAGGAAGTGGGAGGAAAACGGTGACAAGAGTCACCAGTACAACAACAACAACAACAATTACAACCACGATCACAACAACTATCCCAACAACCGCAACAATAATCGCAACAATAACCGCAATCCTAACAATAACTACAACAAACATCCCAACAACAACAACAACTACAACAACTATAACAACCATTTCAACAACAATAACAATCACAACAACAACCTCAATAACAACAACGGCAACAAAAACCAAAAACAGCCATGTCATAGGTGTGAAGAAAATCATCAGGGGTTTTGCACGACATTTTGCAACAGGTGTAAAAGAAATGGTCATAGCGCGACAAAGTGTGAGATCTACGGACCAAAGTTTAACAGAACTAAAGGAACAAATAATGTCGGAACAAGTAATGCCGAAACGAATAGTGTTGGAGCAAGTAATACCAACCATGTTTGTTATAAATGTGGAAAACTGGGCCACATTATTAGAAATTGCCCGAATCAGGGGAATACTAATGGGCAGGGCCATGGAAGAGTTTTCAATATTAATGCAGCAGAAGCACAGGAAGACCCAGAGCTTGTTACGGGTACATTTCTTATTGACGATAAATCTGCTTATGTTTTATTTGATTCGGGTGCGGATAGAAGCTATATGAGTAGAGAATTTTGTGCGAAATTAAGTTGCCCATTGACGCCTTTGGATAATAAATTTTTACTCGAATTAGCAAATGGTAAATTAATTTCAGCAGATAATATATGTCGGGATAGAGAAATTAAACTGGGTGATGAAACGTTTAAGATTGATTTAATACCAGTCAAGTTAGGGAGTTTTGATGTAATAATTGGCATGGACTGGTTGAAGAAGGTGAGAGCAGAGGTCGTTTGTTACAAAAACGCGATTCGCATTATGCGTGAAAAAGGAAAACCTTTAATGGTGTACGGAGAAAAGAACAACGTGAAATTAAATCTTATTAGTAGTTTGAAGGCGCAAAAACTAATAAGAAAAGGTTGTTACATCATTCTAGCACACATTGAGGAAGTTAAACCTGAAGAAAAGAACATCAGTGATGTTCCCGTCGCAAAAGAATTTTCCGATGTATTTCCGAAAGAATTACCGGGATTACCCCCACATCGATCCGTTGAATTTCAAATAGACCTTGTACCAGGAGCTGCACCAATAGCTCGTGCTCCATACAGACTCGCACCCAGCGAAATGAAAGAATTACAAAGTCAGTTACAGGAACTTTTAGAGCGTGGTTTCATTCGACCAAGCACATCACCATGGAGAGCTCCTGTTTTGTTTGTCAATAAGAAAGATGGTACATTCAGGTTGTGTATCTACTATCGAGAGTTGAATAAACTTACCATCAAGAACCGCTACCCACTACCGAGAATCAATGACTTATTTGATCAACTACAAGGCTCGTCTATTTATTCGAAGATCGATTTACGTTCTGGATATCATCAAATGCGGGTGAAGGAGGATGATATTCCAAAGACTGCTTTTAGGACACGTTACGGTCATTACGAGTTTATGGTTATGCCGTTTGGATTGACTAACGCACCAGCTGTGTTCATGGACCTCATGAACAGAGTGTGTGGGCCATATCTAAGTTTGTCATTGTTTTCATCGATGACATACTTATTTACTCGAAGAATGATCAAGAGCACGAAGAACATTTGAGAAAAGTGCTAGAGTTGCTGAGAAAAGAAAAACTGTACGCTATGTTTTCAAAGTGTGCATTTTGGTTGGAAGAAGTTCAATTCCTCGGTCATATAGTGAACAAAGAAGGTATTCAGGTGGATCCAGCAAAGATTGAAACCGTTGAAAAGTGGGAAACCCCAAAAACTCCATAACACATACGCCAATTTTTAGGGCTAGCTGGTTATTACAGAAGATTCATCCAAGATTTTTCTAAAATAGCAAAACCTTTGACTGCGTTAACGTATAAAGGGAAGAAATTTGAATGGAAGGATGAACAAGAGAAAGCGTTTCAGTTATTGAAGAAAAAGTTAACTACGGCACCTATATTGTCATTACCTGAAGGGAATGATGATTTTGTGATATATTGTGACGCCTCAAAGTAAGGTCTCGGTTGTATATTAATGCAACGAACGAAAGTAATTGCTTATGCATCTAGACAATTGAAGATTCACAAAAAGAATTATACGACGCATGATTTGGAATTAGGCGCAGTTGTTTTTGCATTAAAGACTTGGAGGCACTACTTATATGGGGTCAAAAGTATTATATATACCGACCACAAAAGTCTTCAACACATATTTAATCAGAAACAACTGAATATGAGGCAGCGTAGGTGGATTGAATTGTTGAATGATTACAACTTTGAGATTCGTTACCACCCAGGGAAGGCAAATATGGTAGCCGACTCCTTGAGCAGAAAGGACAGAGAACCCATTCGTGTAAAATCTATGAATATAATGATTTACACTAACCTTACTACTCAAATAAAGGAGGCGCAACAAGGAGTTTTAAAAGAGAAAAACTTAAAGGATGAAATACCCAAAGGATCGGAGAAACATCTTAATATTCGGGAAGACGGAACCCGGTATAGGGCTGAAAGAATTTGGGTACCAAAAATTTGGAGATATGAGAGAAATGGTACTTAGAGAAGCTCATAAAACCAGATACTCAATACATCCTGGAACGGGGAAGATGTACAAGGATCTCAAGAAACATTTTTGGTGGCCAGGTATGAAAGCCGATGTTGCTAAATAAGTAGGAGAATGTTTGCGTGTTCTAAGGTCAAAGCTGAGCATCAGAAACCATCAGGTCTACTTCAACAACCCGAAATCTCGGAATGGAAATGGGAAAATATTACCATGGATTTAATCACTAAATTGCCAAGGACTGCAAGTGGTTTTGATACTATTTGGTTAATAGTTGATCGTCTCACCAAATCAGCACAAGATGACAAGATGGAGAAGTTAGCACGACTGTATTTGAAGGAAGTCGTCTCCAGACATGGAATACCAATCTCTATTATCTCTGATAGGGATGGCAGATTTATTTCAAGATTCTGGCAGACATTATAGCAAGCATTAGGAACTCGTCTAGACATGAGTACTGCCTATCATCCACAAACTGATGGGTAGAGCGAAAGGATGATACAAACGCTTGAAGACATGCTACGAGCATGTGTTATTGATTTCGGAAACAGTTGGGATCGACATCTACCGTTAGCAGAATTTTCCTACAACAACAGCTACCATTCAAGCATTGAGATGGCGCCATTTGAAGCACTTTATGGTAGAAAGTGCAGGTCTCTGATTTGTTGGAGTGAAGTGGGGGATAGACAGATTACGGGTCCGGAGATAATACAAGAAACTACCGAGAAGATCATCCAAATTCAACAACGGTTGAAGACCGCCCAAAGTCGACAAAAGAGCTACGCTGACATTAAAAGAAAAGATATAGAATTTGAAATTGGAGAGATGGTCATGCTTATAGTTTCACCTTGGAAAGGCGTTGTTCGATTTGGTAAACGAGGGAAATTAAATCCAAGGTATATTGGACCATTCAAGATTATTGATCGTGTCGGACCAGTAGCTTACCGACTTGAGTTACCTCAACAACTCGCGGCTATACATAACACTTTCCACGTCTCGAATTTGAAGAAATATTTTGCTAAAGAAGATCTCACTATTCCGTTAGACGAAATCCAAATCAACGAAAAACTTCAATTTATCGAAGAACCCGTCGAAATAATGGATCATGAGGTTAAAAGACTTAAGCAAAACAAAATATCAATTGTTAAAGTTCGATGGAATGCTCGTAGAGGACCCGAGTTCACCTGGGAACGAGAAGATCAGATGAAGAAGAAATACCCGCACTTATTTCCAGAAGATACGTCAACACCTCCAACAGCTTAAAATTTCGAGATGAAATTTATTTAACGGGTAGGCACTGTAGTGACCCGAACTTTTCCATGTTTATTTATATTAAATGAAATTATTATTTACATGATTAAGTGTTTCCAACATGTTAAGAAATCAAACTTGTTAAGACTTGATTAATTGAAATAGGTTTCATATAGACAATTGACCACCCAAGTTGACCGGTGATTCACGAACGTTAAAACTTGTAAAAACTATATGATGACATATATATGATTATATATATAGTTAACATGATATTATGATAAGTAATTATCTCATTAGGTATTTTAACAATGAGTTATATACATAAAATTGAGTTTATTGAATTAAGAAAGTCGAAACGATATATATAACGATTATCGTTATAACAACGTCTTACTAAATACATATGAATCATATTAAGATATTGATACACTATGTTTAATCATGATAAATGATAAGTAAACATGTCATTAAGTGTATTAACAATGAACTACATATGTAAAAACAAGACTACTAATTTAATGATTTCGAAACGAGACATATATGTAACGATTATCGTTGTAACAACATTTAACTGTATATATATCATACTATGATATATTAATATATCATAATATCATGATAATGTAATAATTTAACATCTCTTTAGATATAATAAACAATGGGTTAACAACATTTAACAAGATCGTTAACCTAAAGGTTTCAAAACAACATTTACATGTAAGGACTAACGATGACTTAACGACTCAGTTAAAATGTATATACATGCAGTGTTTTTATATGTAATCATACACTTTTGAAAGACTTCAAGTCACTTATCAAAATACTTCTACTTAACAAAAATGCTTACAATTACATCCTCGTTCAGTTTCATCAACAATTCTACTCGTATGCATCCGTATTCGTACTCGTACAATACACAGCTTTTAGATGTATGTATTATTGGTATATACACTCCAATGATCAGCTCTTAGCAGCCCATGTGAGTCACATAACATATGTGGGAACCATCATTTGGCAACTAGCATGAAATATCTCATAAAATTACAAAAATATTAGTAATCATTCATGACTTATTTACATGTAAACAAAATTACACATCCTTTATATCTAATCCATATACCAACGACCAAAAACACATACAAACACTTTCATTCTTCAATTTTCTTCATCTAATTGATCTCTCTCAAGTTCTATCTTCAAGTTCTAAGTGTTCTTCATAAATTCTATAAGTTCTAGTTTCATAAAATCAAGAATACTCCCAAGTTTGTTAGCTTACTTCCAATCTTGTAAATTGATCATCCAACCTCAAGAAATCTTTTTTATTTATAGTAAGATATCTTTCTAATACAAGGTAATACTCATATTCAAACTTTGGTTCAATTTCTATAACTATAACAATCTTATTTCGAGTGATGATCTTACTTGAACTTGTTTTCGTGTCATGATTCTGCTTCAAGAACTTTCAAGCCATCCAAGGATCCTTTGAAGATAGATCAATTTGTCTCTTTTCCAGTAGGTTTATCCACAAAACTTGAGGTAGTAATGATGTTCATAACATCATTCAATTCATACATATAAAGCTATCTTATTCGAAGGTTTAAACTTGAAATCACTGGAACATAGTTTAGTTAATTCTAAACTTGTTCGCAAACAAAAGTTAATCCTTCTAACTTGACTTTTAAAATCAACTAAACACATTTCCTATATCTATATAATATGATAACTTAATGATTTAAAACCTGGAAACTTGAAAAACACCGTAAAACCGGACATACGCCGTCATAGTAACACCGCGGGCTGTTTTGGGTTTGATAATTAAAAACTATGATAAACTTTGATTTAAAAGTTGTTCTTCTGGGAAAATGATTTTTTTATGAACATGAAACTATATCCAAAAGTCATGGTTAAACTCAAAGTGGAAGTATGTTTTTCAAAATGGTCATCAAGACGTCGTTCTTTCGACTGAAATGACTACCTCTTACAAAAACAACTTGTAACTTATATTTCTGACTATAAACCTATACTTTTTCTGTTTGGATTCAGAAAATAGAGTTCAATATGAAATCATAGCAATTTGATTCACTCAAAACGGATTTAAAACGAAGAAGTTATGGGTAAAACAAGATTGGATATTTTTTGATTGTTGTAGCTACGGGAAATATTGTAACAATTCTATATAAATCATATCCTAGCTAACTTATATTGTATTATACATGTATTCTAATATATTATATAATCTTGGGATACCATAGACACGTATGCAAATGTTTTGACATATCATATCGACCCATGTATATATATTATTTGGAACAATCATAGACACTCTATATGCAGTAATGTTGGAGTTAGCTATACAGGGTTGAGGTTGATTCCAAAAATATATATACTTTGAGTTGTGATCTAGCCTGAGACGTGTATACACTGGGTCTTGGATTGATTCAAGATAATATATATCGATTTATTTCTGTACATCTAATTGTGGACAACTAGTTGTAGGTTACTAACTAGGACAGCTGACTTAATAAACTTAAAACATTAAAACGTATTAAAAATGTTGTAAATATATTTTGAACATACTTTGATATATATGTACATATTTGTTATAGGTTCGTGAATCGACCAGTGGCCAAGTCTTACTTCCCAACGAAGTAAAAATCTGTGAAAGTGAGTTATAGTCCCACTTTTAAAAACTAATATTTTGGGATGAGAATACATGCAGTTTTATAAATGTTTTATGAAATAGATACAAGTAAATGAAACTATATTATATGGGTGAATGATCGAAGCCGAATATGCCCCTTTTGCTTGGTAACCTAAGAATTCGTAAACCGATCTACTAATTGATGCGAATCCTAAAGATAGATCTATTAGGCCTAACGAACCCCATCCAAAGTACCGGATGCTTTAGTACTTCGATGTTGTTTTTATCATGTCCGAAGGATTTCCCGGAATGATAGGGGATATTCTTATATGCATCTTGTTAATGTCGGTTACCAGGTGTTCACCATATGAATGATTTTTATCTCTATGTATGGGATGTATATTGAAATATGAAATCTTGTGGTCTATTATTATGATTTGATAATATATAAGTTAAACCTATAACTCACCAACATTTTTGTTAACGTTTTAAGCATGTTTATTCTCAGGTGATTATAAAGAGCTTCCGCTGTTGCATACTAAAATAAGGACAAGATTTAGAGTCCATACTTGTATGATATTATGTAAAAACTGCATTCAAGAAACTTATTTTTGATGTAATATATTCTTATTGTAAACCATTATGTAATGGTCGTGTGTAAACGGTATATTTTAGATTATCATTATTTGATAATCTACGTAATGCTTTTAAACCTTTATAGATAAAATAAAGGTTATGGTTGTTTTAAAAATGAATGCAGTCTTTGAAAAACGTCTCATATAGAGGTCAAAACCTCGCGACGAAATTAATTAATATGGAACATTTATAATCAATATGGACGGGACATTTCAGTATGTATGCGTATAAGTATTACATTCACTAAGCATTAGCTTAACCTCTCGTTGTTTACATTTTTAGGTTCGGAGGCGGACGTGGCAAGGGTATGCTCGGGATTAGATGATTTTCCCCTTTTGATGCTTGCTTGGATTACTTTTGGTATCAACTTAGGATTGGGTAGTTTATCCCCAAACATCATGCTCGTGGTTTTGTTTGGAACTTAAACTCATGTAGTCGAAAACTTGTATTTTTTACGAAAGTCGTAAAACGGCCGATGTGGGCCCGGTGTCGTAAATCTTGTTTTATTATTGAAACGTGTTAGTTTTACATATTATAAAATATTGTGAAAAGTATCTTGTCTAAAAGTGTCAGGAAGTGGGTGATCTTTAATCGAAAAATGACAAAACCGGACAGAACTGATCAGGCCTTGTGTGGGCCGCGCATAATGGGTGGTGCGTGCCGTGCACCTTATCTGCATATATATATATATATATATATATATATATATATATATATATATATATATATATATATATATATATATATATATATATATATATTCGCGTTTAAGGTTGGATAACGGGTTGGGTTGTTACAAAGTACATTAAGTTAAAGAGTGAAGCAGAAAAGTCTATGAACAAAGAACAAGAGAAAGCTTTGTACACTGAGACATGGGAAGATGAAGATTCATCATCTGATGAGGTGGAGGACAAGTGTCATATGGCTATAATTGAAAAGGATGGTGGTTCTAGCAAGTTTGAGGAAGATCTGAAAACTATTGAGAAGATGGATAAGGACACTACTTGTAATAAAGCTTCTGCCTATAAGATACAAAACTTTGTGAACTATCTTGATAATTAAAAAGTGAGAATGTTTCAGTACTTGCTGCTTGACTTTGAGTGGTGTTTAGATGATATTGATAGGTTAAGAACACAAATTTTTGATCTTAAAAATATCATCAAAGACAAAGATGCTGAAATTAGAGACTTAAAAAAATGTGAGGTTGAACTTGACACCTATAAAATGGCATACACAGAAGAAACTAAAAGATTAAATACTGAATTAGGAAGATCAATGAAAAGGTCAAAACACTATGAATCAATTTGTAAATCTTGGTGTGTATCTTCCAAAAAGAATTCTGATGCTGATGATCGCAGACGTGTATATAAAATAGCTTATATTTTACTAGGAAATACTATTAAATACGATACAATTTTACACAAGATATTTATTTATTTATAGAATGGATATACTTAAACCTTGCTACAACACTTATAGGCAGTGTACCTAATCATACAGTAGTGTAGTTTTTAGTAAGTCCGGTTCGTTCCACAGGAAAAAAAATCTTTAAAGTAAAGCTTAACGCTATATTAGTTTTATTTTATAAAAATACAAATATATAAATAAGTAATATTGTTATTATAAAAGGGGGGGTTTTTACCGTTTAATGACCGGTTTGTCGATTTTAAAACTTTAGTCGCAGTTAAAACCAAATGTAAAATATTAAATAAATAAAAGACTTAATTTAAAACATAAAGTAAATAACGATAATGAAATTGCGATAAATAAAAGTGAGATAAAATAAAATTGCGAAAATTAAAAAGTACGATAATTAAAAGCGCAATTAAATACAATAACAATAAATAAAAGTGCATTAATTAGAAGTGCAATTAAATATAAAATAAAGGAAATTAAATTTGAAATAAAAGAATTATGCTTATTTAAACTTCCGTAATCATGATGTTTGACGTGTTGATTTTATTTTTATGCCCATGGGTTAATTGTTCTTTGTCCTGGATTATTTAATATGTCCATACGGATTTGTCCATAATAGTCCATCAGTCATAAATATAAAAAGCGAAAGCCTTCGTCAAATTATTCTTATTCCCGAAGTCAAATATTCCAACTAATTGGGGATTCGAATTGTAATAAGGTTTTAATACTTTGTTTAATGAATACACCAGGTTATCGACTGCGTGTAAACCAAGGTTTTACTACTTTGTTAACAATTACACCAATTACCCTTGAATGTAATTCACCCCTGTTTCAACAAGTCTATTAACTATTAATCCAGTTCCGTGTCCGGTAAAATGAATAATTATTGGTATTTATAGATATCCCGCCCACCGTACCCAGTCAAGCGTATGTGGTTATATATAAATACGTCAAATTATAAGTTTGTATATTAAATTAACGAGGTATTGTTTAGTTAATATAAAACCCATTAATAGCCCATAGTCTAATTTCCACAAGTGTGGTTCTTTTATCCAAACCCGAATTATGGTACAAAGCCCAATTACCCAATTTTAGTAATTAGCCCAACATCATGATTACTTCGGATTAAATAAGCATAATAATAACTTAGCTACGAGACATTAATGAAAATAATATAAACATAACTTACAATGATTAAAAATAGCGTAGCGTTACACGGACAGAATTTCGACTTACACCCTTACAACATTTGCTAACATACCCTTATTATTAGGATTTAAAATTAAAATTAAAATTAAAATATAAATTATATATATATATATATATGTATATATATATATATATATATATATATATATATATATATATATATATATATATATATATATAATTACGTATATATTGAGAGAGAGATAGATTATATGATATTCAAAACGATCAAACTGCGTTGCCTTTTATAGGGATTTGAGTCCAGGGAAGCTCCGCGACTCGCGTAATTTTTGCACTGCAAACTCCGCAACTCGCGGAGTTCGTTTTTCCAGCTCACACTAATTTGGAACCTTTCTTGCCGACGATTTTTAAATATATTATAATATATATATTAATTTTAAGAATTAATTATATATTATATTATATTCATGTGCATAGTTGACTTGTAATTTTTAGTCCGTTGCGTCGAGCGTTGAGAGTTGGCTCAGGTCCCGGTTCCGGATTTTCGAACGTCCTTGCGTACAATTTAATATCTTGTACTTTGCGTTTTAAATCTTGTACTCTTGTAATTCTAAGACGTTTCTTATCAATAATTGGAACCTCTTTGATTGTATTTTGTGCTTTTGAGCTTTTTGGTCGTTTGCGTCTAAAATTCGTCGAATCTATCTTTTGTCTTCACCTTTTATTATTTAAACGAATATCACTTGTAAATAGAACAATTGCAACTAAAAGCTTGTCTTTCTTGAGAAATAATTCTATGAAATATATGTTCGTTTTTAGCATTATCAAATATTCCCACACTTGAGCGTTGCTTGTCCTCAAGCAATATAGTCTTGAAATACTAGAATCACTTCTTTATTCCTCACACTTTGTACATCAGTGATTTCTTTACGGCGGTATAAACAATGGTAGTAACGATATGGTTTACAGTCCCACATGACTATAAAACTTTAGATCCATTAAGAAATTAGATCTTTATGAAAACATTTGATCTTTTTGAAAATTCAATCTAGCTTTTACCCTAGATAAGTTTTCCGGAATAACCCTTCACCGGTATTTGCAAATTCTTTTTGTGGGTTTGGTGGGTTTCAGATTTTAAATTTTAGCTCAAAACTTGTGGTTTTGTGTCACCCACTTGCTAACCTTGTATTGAGAAAGCAACACATCCAGTTTACTTGTTCCGTATATTACCTTTCGGTAAACTACCATCCGGTTGTAAAGGAAAGCGTTGAACAAGCACTGTTTAAGGCAATGTCCCCTGACATGCTTTTAATTATGGTCTATAACATGTCGGACGCAATTACTATCCTTTGTAGGAGCAATAGTAAAGATCACCCTTATAATTTTTCGGTCTAGCACAAGGTCCTGTCTTTGACCATGCTATGCAACCACCGTTCTTACGGTTGACACCTGATTTGGTTCAGGTGACCTAATGAATTCCAGGTGAATTCCTAGGATTTTACGTTCAATGGTAATGACCGCATTGAAAATAGGTTTTCAGAAAACAAATCAGTTTGTAATTTTTGATCAAAATATTTTCTCGTTCAAGCTCGAGTTTAGATATCATTGAATTCCATGAGTTTGTAATTCTCAATCTTTAAGGTCAATCCCAAGGATTGAGTAATATCAGTCTTAAAAGCTGATTTTTGATCTTTAAGGAGATTATTCTTTCTGGGGATCTGATTCATTAGTCTTATCCAGCTAATTTGCACGGCTTTCTCCCCATTTTACAAGACAGATCCTCTCATGGTTAGGATAAGTCTGACCACTTGGCGACCCTGTTTGATGCTGAGGTCCGTGGATTTCCTGCTAATTTTAGTGATGACTTTTCTAGATTTTTCGTCAACCTACAGCTGGTCTGAACGACAACTTCATGACCTAAATCAAGAAGCGCGTGTCTTTTTCGGAAGACTTTACTTCCTTTAAATGATGGAATTGATTCATCGTGTAGATCCATCTTTCTTACAGTAAATCGGGTAATACTTTTTAGTTTAGTCCAAAGCAAAAGTATTTTCAGTTATTTGTTACAGAAATATGTGACATATGTTTAAAATAACTTAGTAAATTTTTCCACACTTGGCTTTTATTTTCCTTTTTATTGTCCTCTATTCCATTTTAAATGAATTCTAACATTTTGGTTTGTTTCTCAATTTATGTCATTTCCGAGGTAACAATAATTTTGGTGTTAAAACCTAGTTTTATCATTCATAAATATGTATAAACATGATTTTGAGTTCATTTAATTGAAAATTTTGAAAAATTTTACTAGAATTGGGTAGTCAGTATATAAGACTAGGGCTGTTCTTTATTATCAGAGAGCACTAGATTCTAATACAACTACTGCGTTACTAGTATTTCTAATGATAACCAAGTGTATAAAGTAAAAAAAATTAAAATCCGAAAGAATTTAACCCCTTCCCACACTTAAGATCTTGCAATGCCCTCATTTGCAAGAAATCAGTAACAATTTAAATTATTGAGGGTGATTAGCGTAGAAAATTGATTAAATTTTACTAAAGTTTCCAAACATATTGGCGTTTGTTTGCTGAATGATAAATGGTGCACATCATTTGTTCATTCCGTCTTGTTGTTATATCACATTTATTTTGCATCTTGTCGTCAAAATTAGTTGCTTTTACTGAACTTAATGCCAGTCTTTGAAAATGCGTTGTTTTACCCTGTTGAGTACATAAGATAAACTGCAAACATATATACATATTTTTGAAGTTTGGTATATTACCCCACATTCAAAAATTATTAAAATCTAATAATAAAAGTTAGAAAATTATAAAAACTATTACAATATCAACATAAGTGCTAAATGTAGTAACATTACAAAAATAAAATAAATAAAACTAAATAAACTAGGGTTGTTACTGATACCAGTAGGGGTTCCATGCATAACTATATGTGTTATAAAATGCTTCAGCTGGGTTATAAGTAGGATACGGTGGTTGAATCTTTATAGACCAGGGAGGAAATACGGGCGATGGAGTAGGAATATAGTTTCTACTTACATGTTGGCAATGAGCTATGATTTGATTTTGATGAACTTGCCAATCTTCAAATGCTCGATGTCTAGCATTTTCATACTCTTGTGAAGCTATAAACCTTTGCATTTCGGTCATTTCATTTCCCCCTCCCACATTACCTGGCTGTTGATTTCTCTCAACCTGTGGATGTCTTCCATTATATCTTACTGCGGCGTTATTTCACCTTTTCAAAACCTTTGCACCATGATATACATTTAAACCAATTGTATCGCGGGGTTCTGGTTCTTCGATTAATAATCCCCCCGACTTATATCCACACCGAGATATTCAGCAATCAAAGTAATAAATATACCACCTCCTATTATACTGTGCGGTCTCATGCCCCTAACCATAGCTGATAAATAATAACCCACACAATAAGGTATACTTACAGCGCTTTGTGGGTCTCGAATACACATGTGGTAAAACAAATCCTGTTCATTTACCTTTTCCTTATTCTTACCTCGTTGTGTAATCGAATTGGCTAAAAACCTATGAATTACTCTTAACTCTGCTCTATCTATATCCAAATAAGAGTAATTTCCCCCTTTAAATCGGTGATGGCTAGTCATTTGACTCCATACACCATGCGTATCAAAATTTTCATCAATTTTTCTACCATTTAATATCAACCCTCGACAATCGGCAGATGCTAGCTCCTCAGGCGTATATATACGTAAGGCCTGAGCCATGTCTAGTAGAGACATGTGGCGCATCGAACCTCCTAACAAAAATCTAATAAAAGATCGATCGGTTAAACTAGCTACCCGATCATTTATTTCTATACTACACAATAATTCTTCACACCATACTTTATATACAGGTCTACGCATGTTCAATAATCGTACCCAATCGTTAAAAGTAGAATTACCATACCTCTGTGTAAGTAATTCCCTAATTGGCTCGGCCAGTTCTACAGCTTCTAACGGTGCCCATTCTATTACCCTAGGTACTTCAACAGCTTTAGAATGAAGAGAATGCAAGGCCCTTTGGTATTTTGGATAATCTATCCAATGTCTGTCTATTCTCAAGTTTGGGTGCAAATTTTCCACGTGCATATCTGAAAATATCATAACTGGGTGAGGTATATCTTGTTTGTAATAGCTATCAACATCCTGTTGTTCCGCATTCTCAGGAGGAGCATTGCGAGCTTGGGATGAAAATTCACCCCTTTCAGTCTGAAAAAAACACATCAAACACAATTTTTGTGCATCCAAATATGCATTAGTGTCAGCAAAATCATCAATCAAAATAATTACAATGACATGTCCAATTTATATCAAACTTATGCTCATTTTATATTTTTATCAAATTTACACTATTTCAAATAAGCATATACGAAAATGTTTGCCAAGTTCATAAGCATTCAACTCAAATAACATGTCAAAATAATCATTACTAGCAATTAAACAAGTTTCAAATAGCATTATCTCTCAAAAATCAAGTTCATGAATTTTAGACTTGAAAAATTCCACTTTAATTCTCAAAAATCATGTTTAGGCTCAAAGTTTGGATCATTTAACTACCTAAACATGTTACACTACTTAATTTAGCAATAATTCATGACAAAAATCGGCCATAACCTGTTTATATCAAAAGCCCCAAATTTGCTCAAGAACACAAACCCTAGATTATTCAAAATTTGAAGTTTAAGGCTTCTAATCATGTTAAATAGCATCACTCTAGGTTATACAAGCATAATACATAAGCAATTTAAGCATAATTACACTAAAAAGCATCAAAATCGAATTGGGTATAAAATTGCTCAAGAACACTAATTTTCGGATTAAATGGTGTTTAGGTGTAGAAATTTACCGTTTTTCTTAAGTAATTCCTTGATAGCATTCTTCTCAACATGATTTTGTAAAAGATTTGATGAAAAACGGCTAAAAATTTTGAATTTGAGATGTGTTTGTGTGTGTATTTTCGGGGTTTTTTTCGCAGTTTGGAGTGTGGTTGTGGGTGCAACTGATCTGTTCTGGCCGTTTTATTTTTTTTTCTGTATTTTGCATCCTCCGTGACTTGCAGTGTTTGCTTCTTTCAAACTCCGCGAGTCGCGGCCTTTTTTTTATAATAAAAACCTTAACTTATAAAACAATTAATTAAAATAAATTTTAAATTTTGTTTTCCTTTGTTTTAGGACGAGGTCGTTTCGGGACGATGTCCTAGTCCGTCCCTCGGCAAAATTTTAAAATTTGTCTTTTTTCAAGCGATTGTTTTAAAAGCTTAGATTTTTTGAGTTTTTTTAATGTTTTTGGCATACTTTAATTCAATAAGATTAAAAATAATGATAATAAAAGTTCTCGTCCCTCCCTCGAGTAAAGCAATTTCGGTTCAACGACCTAGTCTTCAACTCACGACGAATTTTAAAAATCATATTTTTAACTTAGCAAAATAAAGTAAATTTTTGTTTTTAAATTCACACCAAACTTAAATTTAAAATGCATAAAATTAAAAATTCACACCAAACTTAATTTATATTTTTGTTTTTATACATACAAACCTATATTAAATATTCAAATATTTACAATTTTAAATAAGTTTACAATATTAAATTAATATTTATATATTAATTTTAAAAACATGGTAAAAATAAAATTAAAAATCTTTTTGGCTTTTATCCCACTTTATTCAATCAAATATTATCAAAAATATACGCCCCTCTTTTCGGTAAAGTAATTTCGGTTCCATGACCTAATTTAACTCATGACGAATTTTTGAAGTATTTTATGTTGATTGATTAAAGATATTTATACCTTAAGAATAAACGTTAAATTTCGCAGTGATGTAATAAATTTTTGAATGATATCAATAATTTCGATCGCCAAACCTAATTTCATCGAATACCAATGTAATACTTTATAGCGAACAAATTAGCGTTTATTATCAAAAGGTTAAAAATGAAAATAAAAAATAAAAACTGTACAGACTTACCTGTGAGATAGTATTCTTAGTGATATGATCTATCCCACTCATAAGATAGTCGGTTTAATTGGTTTCCATGGATACATAGGTGTAACCTCGAGCATTCAGTGTTTTTTCTTCTAAACATATGAACGGTCCGTCTCTGCATAAGTAACAAATTCGGTGTTTGAATAGGTTTGATTATTTGAACATTTACCTCCATGTGACCATTTTCCGCATCTGTGACATCTTTCAAGGTGTCGTGCTCTTCTTTTTGCTGCGGATTTTGATTTTTCTTTACCAAACTGTAACTTATTATCTTCGCATCTGGATTCTTTTTTTACTCCGTCCAATTTTTCTCTGATTACTGATACTATTTCACTCGGAAGTGTGTCATTATTACGTTTAGTGATCAAAGCGTGTAGCATTAGACCATGGTTTAGTTCAAGGGAAGTCTTCATTTCGTAAAACCTAAAAAAAATAAAAATTCAGAATGGGGGGAGAAGACTAGTTCTTTAGGATCTGCTAGGGAAAGACCATTCGGGTTCCATTTTCGAGAACTACACGAAAACAAAAAATCTAATTCTAACAGAAATACATAAACCTCCCTACACTTAGTTGAAATTGTGATTAACATTATTTTCAATTGAATCATCAACAACTTGTATATCTTTGACTTTTACTTCAATCCATTTGTTGATTTCCTCCGTAACTTTCACAAATTCAACTAACATCGCCTTTTCTTTTGACGATAAATTGGATATTAATCGGTTACATAACTTAAAGTTTCCTTTAATCTTAGCATCGTGAATCCGTTTATAAAGTTTCTTCGTTGAACTGTTAAGAATGTGTGATGACCCGGAAATTTCTGACCAAATTTAAACTTAATCTTTGTATGATTAACATTTTCGACACGATAAGCAAAGTCTGTAAAACTGAATCTCAAAATTTTTGAACTACTTTTATATATTTAAATACCTTTCGGTTGTTTTCGACGATTCGCGAACAATTATATGTAAATAGATACATATATACTATAACTTGAAAAGGTAACAATGTATTAATTATTTGATACCGTACATTAAACTTATTGGTTTAAATATCTATTTGAATATATATGATAAGTTGAAATATTTATTAATAAAATTTATTTATAAATAACTTCCAATGTGTATTTAAAAAAACTGATTTATATATATTAAAAAGATATATACATATATATAATTTCAAGTTATTTAGTAAACGATAGTAACATTTCAAATTGCTACAGTACCCAAAATGCTACAGTGTTTTTGAAAATCACTATTTGCTACAGTGAAATTGACTTTGCTACAGTGAATTGCTACAGTAAAAATTGACTTTGCTACAGTACTTTGCTACAGTGGTATATTTTATGGTTGATTTAAGACTATATTTTGACAAAGGTACGATTCACGAAACGTAAAGTACAAGTTTTCTCAGCGTACGAAAGGGCGTTCGAAAAACCGGAACCGGGACATAAGTCGAGTGACAACGTACGACTTATCGGAACAAAAATTACAAGTCAACTATGCACGTGAATTTAATATAATATATAATTAATTAATTTAAATTATATATATTATATTTATATTTATTTTATATTATGTCGACAAGCTAGGAGCCAAAACAATGTGAGCTGTCCCTGGTCCTCATGCGAGTCGCATGGCCAGAAGGCCATTTCCATGCGAGTCGCATGACTCCAGATTTCAGGCCACATCTATAAATTTCAGTGTTTTCGCTCGATTTAAATCACACACATACACAAATATATATATACTCCGTAATATTATTTATTATTTATTATTATTATTATTATTATTATTATTATTATTATTATTATTATTAATAAGATTATTATTAATCTTATTATTTTTTTTTTTATTATTATTAGTGTTATTATTTTTGCGATACAAAAATAATAATGTACAAAAAAATATTACTACGGAGTGATGTCCAAGTAATTTTCAAAACGAGTTTCCGAGCGAGCTAGAGCTAAGGAAAATATGGGTTATTGCCAAGGAAATTATGGGTAATGTTCGGGGGTATTTTTGTGAATCAAACCTCGTGTTTATCATCTCCGATGCGTCTACGTGCTTTCCTGCAATATTGTATATCAATATTAAACTGTGAGTTTCATTGATCCCTTTTTATACATATTTTTGGACTGAGAATACATGCGCTGTTTTATGAAATGAATACAAACACTAAAACTGATTTTGCGTTAGTTTCATTTTCTCCCCTTTTACTCTTTACATTTTTGGGGCTGAGAATACATGCAAATGCTTTATTAACCGATATACAATATTTATATGCGTGAGTTTCATTTGCTCCCTTTTTAAATGCTTTTGCAATATATATTTTTGGGCTGAGAATACATGCACTTTATTTTAAACAATGGACACAAATACATACTAAATTCTATACTGAGTTTGAACCGAAAATCCCTTAGCTTTGGTAACTAGTAACTGCCGGTTATAAGAACTGGTGGGCGCGAGTAGTAGTATATGGATCCATAAGGCTTGATATCCCCGTCCGAGCTAGAGCACTAGCCTTTTAACGGACGTATGCTATTTGAGAAGCGTACACGTTGGTTTGCGTGTATTATTAAGATGATTATACAAAGGGTACAAATTATATATACGTTAAAGTTTAGTTACCAGGGTGCTCAATTTCGTAGAATATTTTGATAAACGTTTCTGGATGAAACAACTGAAATCTTGTGATCCACTTTTATATAATCTACTGATAAACATTTCTGGATGAAACAACTAAAATCTTGTGATCCACTTTTATATACAGATTATACGAAACACTAAAACTATGAACTCACCAACCTTTGTGTTGACACTTGTTAGCATGTTTATTCTCAGGTTTCCTAGAAGTCTTCCGCTGTTTGCTTATAGGATATACAAGCTATGTGCATGGAGTCTTACATGGCATATTTTTCAAGAAAACGTTGCATTCACCAATTCATCACCATGTACCTTATTTTGACTGCATTGTCAACGAAAGCACTATTGTAAACTATTATATACGGTGATTGTCTATATGTAAAAATCATCAGATGTCGAAAACCTTTGATTTAAATATACATTTATGGTGTGCCTTTTCAAAAGAATGCAATGTTTACAAAACGTATCATATAGAGGTCAAATACCTCGCAATGAAATCAATGAATGACGTGTTCGTCCATATGGATTTGGAGCGATCGTCACAGTTGGTATCAGAGCGTTGGTCTTAGCGAACCAGAATTTAAATGGTTATAATTTAACTGGTTATTGTTAGGATACATTAGTGAGTCTGGACTTCGACCATGTCTGCAGGATAAAAGTTGTTGCTTATAATTTTTTTTGTTAGAAATTACCTGCTTATCATTCCTTGTGTGGAAAATTACCTGCTTATCATTTGTAGTCTAGACACACCTTATTGCATGGATTGCATGACTAGTGTATAGACAAAATGAATATCTTAGCGTATCTGTTACTGTTACCTTTACTTGACAGTTTCCGAAAGTTTCTCCATAATTTACGGATCCTTTGTACTATATAAAGGTATTCTATGTAATTAAAATATCATCCGATATCCGAAAATCATTTCACATCGAAAATTATTTATCTAACCGTGTAAGATGAATTCTGCAAGTAATTCGAGTTCTTCGGATTCCGATATGAATTTCCACCTGAGTTCCGAAAGCAGTGTAACCGGAATGAATCAACCAATCAGTCATCACCAATTCTGGATGAATTGGGGATGGGTTCGTAATCAACTTAATCAATGGAGACAAGAGGAAGGCAATCCTTTCCACCAACCAAATTCACCTCTTAGTGAGGAACCTGAGGCACTTACCGGCGAACCCGTTCGAAACACTATCTTTACCCTCATTTCCAGGATATTTCGCAACGATTATATGATAACTAGAATTTTAAACTTTATTCAGCCTCTCGTACCAACCGCCAATCATCCCGGAATAATAGAAGAAGTTAACGAGCTTCGCGCTCGAGTTGTGGCTTTGGAGAATATGATGCACAATTTGCAGGCATCACAGGCAGCACCGGTAGCACCACCAGAACCAGCAGCACAACCAACAACGGTACCAGTACCGACAACAACAACATCCGCAACGTAAACCTTAACCTCACAATCTGTCCCACGAGTATCAACCTCATACGCACCGTAGACACCGAAGAATACTAATAACCATAAACGATGAAGTATTAATTCATAACTTCATTGGAGAAATATCCTGCGACGATTATGTAATCTTTAATATAGAAGAGATTATTCGTTTCTAGTTCCAACCAAAAATCAAATGAGTTTAATAACTCATTAAATCTATATTACATCTGAAGGAAATATACATACATATATTTTCATAAAGATTGTAATTGAAAATCCTTTTGTACAAACTGTTAATGATGAGAATATTTTAACGGGTAGGTAATACCCTAGAGATATATAAATTCACAATTAACATGTTACATTTTTCGATTCTGATTCAACCAATCATCAACTACTTTCATAACGAGAAACATTCTTTCATAGAAATCAAAACAACCATACTCATTCAAAATCAATTACATATTCTGATTTTAACATATCAGAATCCAAGTCGAGATATACCCGATATCATCACTTTTAGATCCCTACATCTTTCAAAGCTATACTTTGATTTCAAAACTGTGCTAGAACATCATATGTATATTAACGATTACAATATGTATTCAAACCGTCCGAAATTTCTGAAAAACACTTCAAACAATGAACCATCGAGATGATGATCCAACCACATGTTACTCACAGTTATGCACCTGAAAAACTCTCGAAACCAAAGTCACAGTTTAACACGTAATCGTGTCAGACCATTTGACATTTATTAGCAAAAATAACTTTTCAAACCCTTTTCAACATAGACAGTTTTGTCACAGCTCCAACAAATCAACTTCAATTATTCATTCGAATAAGCCTTATTATAACTTTGATATATAAGTTCGCAATTAATATGTTACACTATACATTCTTCAATTCTGATTCAGCAATCATTAACTATACTGCTCAAACCTATAGATATACGTATCTGTTCATCGCAGAATAACCATTTTCATTCAATTTCATATTCTGATTTCGATAGATCAGAATCCAAGTCAAGATTAAACGAAAAACATCACTCTTAGATTCCTACATCTTTCAAAACCATGCTTCGAAAACCATGCTTTGAATTTAGAACAGTACTAGAACATCATATGATTACATTTTGCGTTCAAACCCATCGAAATTCTTGGAAACACTTCAACTAGTGAACAAACGAGAAGACAAACCAACTACACGATATCTACGAGAAGAAAGATTTGTACTTATAATCATACATCTGGAAAGCTCTCGAAACCTAAGTAAAACTTTAACACGTATCTGTGATAAATCCTTCGGCATTATTATTACTGAAAATAATCTTACAATTCCTTTTCAAGTATCCAGTTTTGTCACAACTTCAGCAAGTCAACTTCATTTGGATAAGCCTTAATTAAACCTTGACATATAGGATTACCCTTTCTATTGTTGTTACCGGGGAACCTTTTATGTTCCACCATATTAGCAGTAAATGTACCAGCGACTCCGTCACTCTGCTATTTGAAACTCTCCGGAAATCACTATATATACATTGAAACCCTATCATGTACTCATCCATATTGATAATGCTAAAAACGAACATATATTTCATAGCATTATTCCTCAAGAAAGACAAGATTTTAGTTGGTATTGTTCGATTTACAAGCGATATTCGTTTAAAATTTTAAAAAGAGAAGATAAAAGGCAGATTCGACAAATTGAAGACAAAAAGGTCCAAAGAGCTAAAAAGTACAAGATACAATTAAAAAGGTTCAAAATATTGATGAGGAACGTCTCAAAATGACAAGAGTACAAGTTACAAGACGCAAAGTACACGATATAAAATAATACGCGAAGACGTCCGAAAATCCGGAACCGGGACCTGAGCCTAGAAGAAACGCCCGACGCAACGGACCAAAAATATCTAGTCTACTATGCACAAGAATATAATATAATATATATATAATTATATATAATTATATATTATATTATATATTATTATTATATTACGTCGGCAAGAAGAAAACAAACCAATTTGGCTGGATCCAGGGTGGCCATGCGACTCGCATGGCCAGAGGCACAAATCCATGCGAGTCGCATGGAGTAAAAATACTGGTCAGGTCCTATATAAAGCCAGTTTTCTGCCGAGTTTTAATCATCTTTTTCTTCCTCTTCATACGTAAAACTTATATATATATATATATAATTTATATTTTAATTTTAATTTTAATTCTAATAATAAGGGTATGTTAGCGAATGTTGTAAGGGTGTAAGTCGAAATTCTGTCCGTGTAACGCTACGCTATTTTTAATCATTGTAAGTTATGTTCAACCTTTTTACATTAATGTCTCGTAGCTAAGTTATTATTATGCTTATTTAAAACGAAGTAATCATGATGTTGGGCTAATTACTAAAATTGGGTAATTGGGCTTTGTACCATAATTGGGGTTTGGACAAAAGAACGACACTTGTGGAAATTAGACTATGGGCTATTAATGGGCTTTATATTTGTTTAACTAAATGAAAGTTTGTTAATGTTAATATAAAGATTTACAATTGGGCGTCCCTATAAATTACCATATACACTCGATCGGACACGATGGGCGGGGTATTTATATGTACGAATAATCGTTCATTTAACCGGACACGAGAATGGATTAATAGCCACTAGAATAATTAAAACAGGGGTGAAATTACATTCAAGGGTAATTGGTGTAATTGTTAACAAAGTAGTAAAACCTTGGTTTACACGCAGTCGATAACCTGGTGTATTCATTAAACAAAGTATTAAAACCTTGTTACAATTCGAATCCCCAATTAGTTGGAATATTTAACTTCGGGTATAATAATAATTTGACGAGGACACTTGCAATTTATATTTATGACTGATGGACTGTTATGGACAAAAACCAGACGGACATATTAAATAATCCAGGACAAAGGACAATTAACCCATGGGCATAAAACTAAAATCAACACGTCAAACATCATGATTACGGAAGTTTAAATAAGCATAATTCTTTTATTTCATATTTAATTTCCTTTATTTTATATTTAATTGCACTTCTAATTATCGCACTTTTATTTATTGTTATTTTATTTAATCGCACTTTTAATTATCGTACTTTTTAATTATCGCAAGTTTATTTTATCGCACTTTTATTATTCGCAATTTCATTATCGTTATTTACTTTACGCTTTAATTTAAGTCTTGTATTTATTTTATATTTTACATTAGGTTTTAACTGCGACTAAAAGTTTTAAAATCGACAAACCGGTCATTAAACGGTAAAAACCCCCCTTTATAATAATAATATTACCTATATATATATTTGTATTTTTATATAGCGTTGAGCTTTGTTTAAAGATTTCCCTGTGGAACGAACCGGACTTACTAAAAACTACACTACTGTACGATTAGGTACACTGCCTATAAGTGTTGTAGCAAGGTTTAAGTATATCCATTCTATAAATAAATAAATATCTTGTGTAAAATTGTATCGTATTTAATAGTGTTTTCTGCTAAAATTAATAACTATTTTATATACACCTCGCATGACATCAAGTATTTTTGGCGCCGCTGCCGGGGAACACCGAAGCGAAACGTCAAAATAAAAAAAGAAAAAAAAAATATTTTAAGTATATTTTTAAGTTTTTCTTTTATTTTTACAAAATTATAAAGTATTTTAAGTTTATTTTTAAGTTTTTATTTTAATTATATATATATATTTTATTTAAATTTAAAACAGAAAATAAAATATTAAATATTACGTGACCTGTCAAATTGAACCTGTCAATTGAACCAGTCCAGTTCAGTCATGCGACTCGCATGACCCACCGGCTTATTTCATGCGACTCGCATGAGGGGTCTGACAAGGCCACATCCGAACCCTAAAAACGCATTTATTACGGATATTAATTTATTATTATTAATTAAACCCTAAAACTATTATTATTATTATAATTAAGTTTTTAATTTATTTAGTTATTTTTACTTTTGTTTAGTTTTATTATTTATTTACTTAATACTATAATATAAAAAAAATATAAAAATAATATTTTTATAAAATCTAATATTTTTATAACTTTTTATAACTTTTATATTTTGTCCCTTTTTAATCGTTGTAGCGTAATATTTGTATTTTTAACTCATATTTAATTTTAAACTTAGTTTTTGCTATAGTCATTTTTACTCCTAGATTTTTAGGCTTTGCCGTAGAATTCCTTAAGTGCTTTTTCTTTAGACTAAGATTTAGGTGCTTTAGAATTTTGCGACGCCTTTTTAAGTTTTAGTTTCTTTTTAAGTTATTTCCATTTGGGATTTAGTTTTTCCTGTAAGCTTTAATATTTTTAGACACCTTTTACTATGTACCAATTATCATTCCAATTAGTAATTTCAATTTGCGATTATAATTTTAAGTTAGTTGTAGTAATAAGGTTAGGTTAGTTAAGTATTTTTTAAGTTTCTTTTATTTTTCCGTCACCTTTTATTTTTCAACCATTTTTTTCTTTTTCAACCTTTTTCGACGAACTCTTTTTCTCTCTTATTTCTCGCCATTCTAGTTTTTAGGACTTAGAATTTTTTCTACTTCTTATCTAAATTTCTTAAAATAACGAAAATTTATTTTAAGTAGTTAAATTAATAGACATCAAAATTTTCTGGTTCGTAGTAATAGTTGGATTTGTACGTGGACCGGGTTATTGGAGCCAAACAGTCCTCAATTATATTGAGACCAAACGAATCCTGCCCCTCTGCTGCATCTTTTGGCTATTCGAAACGTGGGCAAAATCAGAAAAGTCTATTGATTGGATAACTTATTATAATTTTTCTTTCCTTTTTAAAAACTAATAGGATATTCAGTGAATGCACCGAGCAAGACGTTCATCACCTTTTGTACGTTCACCACCTGTAACTAGATCAAGACATCGTTTAACAAATATAACCGCCGTTGATTTTTCTTTAGAATCATCATCCAGTCGACCAAGTACTTCAGTTCAAATTTCCGATAATCCATTTTTTGAACCCAACCTCACAATTGAGAATCCGGAAAATATTCAGGAACGGTTCGTAGATCCTGAACCATTAAACTTTCCTCCGGAACCAACAATCATTCAAACAGAGATTGTTGAGGAACGAACCATTAAATCAGAATCATCTAGTGATACCGAGTCAACAAATTCAATTATGGAGAATCTGGAACCTTTAAGTATGGAAGACCGAATGAGAGCTAAACGCACTGGCCAAGGTCACGCAATTACTCATCCAGACATTAATGCGCCAGATTATGAAATCAAAGGACAAATTCTACACATGGTGACTAATCAATGCCAATTTAGTGGTGCGCCGAAGGAAGATCCAAATGAACATCTACGTACCTTTAATAGGATCTGCACACTATTTAAAATACGAGAAGTGGAGGATGAACAGATATATCTCATGTTATTTCCCTGGACTTTAAAGGGAGAAGCCAAAGATTGGTTGGAATCGTTACCTGAAGGGGCGATTGATACATGGGACGTTTTAATTGACAAATTTCTTAAACAATTCTTTCCTGCATCTAAAGCCGTAAGACTTCAAGCAGAAATTGTTACATTCACACAAAAACCAAATGAAACTCTATATGAGGCGTGGACAAGATATGGAAAGTTATTAAGAGGATGTCCGCAACATGGTTTAGACACCTGTCAAATAGTACAAATATTTTACCGAGGATGCGACATCACTACAAGAAAAGACATAGATATAGCAGCTGGTGGTTCTATTATGAAGAAAACCGAAACTGATGCTTACAAAATTATTGATAATACTGCTTCCCACTCGCATGAGTGGCACCAAGAAAAAGATATCATTAGATCATCTAAAGCAGCTAGAGCCGATTCTAGCCATGACTTAGATTCCATTTCCGCAAAGATAGATGCTTTCGAGAGACGAATGGAAAAGATGACTAAAGATATTCATGCTATACGAATTAGTTGTGAGCAGTGTGGAGGACCACATTTGACAAAAGATTGTCTCAGTATTGAATTAACAATGGAACAAAGAGAGAATATTTCATACATAAACCAAAGGCCTGGAAATAATTATCAGAATAATTATCAACCGCCAAGACCGATTTACAATCAAAACCAGAATTATAACCGAAATATTCCATACAACAACCAACAAGGTCCTAGCAATCAACAAGTATCCAACAATACTTACAATCAGCAAAGACCGAATTTTCAAAACAAACCACCGCAACAAACCGATGATAAAAAGCCGAATTTAGAAGATATGATGACGAAGCTAGTTGAAACTCAAACGCAGTTTTTCACATCTCAGAAACAAACCAATGAACAAAATGCTCAAGCATTTAGAAATCAACAAGCTTCTATTCAAAATCTGGAACAAGAAGTGAGTAACCTAGCAAGGTTAATAGGTGAAAGAAAACCGGGAAGTCTACCTAGCAATACAAATGCTAACCCCCGGAATGAAACAGCTAAAGCTATTACCACAAGAAGTGGTACAACACTTAAACCACCTGAAATACCTGTAACTTCTGATGAAACTATTCCTACTCCACAAGAACCACAACCTGATCAAGATAAGGAAAAAGAACCGGTAGTTGAAAAGGTTAATAAAGATAACACAGTTAAGGATAAACCTTATGTTAAACCATACCAACCACCACTTCCTTACCCGAGTAAAATGAAGAAAGAGAAACTTGAAGCCGAGCAATCCAAATTCTTGGATATGTTTAAACAGATAAATGTAAATCTTCCTTTCATTGATGTGATTTCAGGAATGCCAAGGTATGCTAAATTCTTGAAAGATCTAATCACGAATAGAAAGAAAATGGAAGAACTCTCGGCTGTTACTATGAATGCTAATTGTTCAGCAGTACTGTTGAATAAGATACCAGAAAAACTATCTGATCCAGGAAGTTTAACAATTCCATGTTTTCTGGGTAGTCTTAGTTCAATAGAAGCATTGGCAGACTTAGGTGCTAGTATAAATCTAATGCCGTATTCACTATACGCTAAACTAGACCTTGGAGAATTGAAACCAACCAGAATAAGCATACAACTAGCCGATAGATCAATAAAATATCCTAGAGGGATAATGGAGAACATGCTAGTTAAAGTTGGTACTTTAGTATTTCCAGTAGATTTTGTTGTTTTGGACATGGAAGAAGATTCTCAAGTTCCTCTCATATTAGGAAGACCATTCTTAAACACGGCTAAAGCAATGATAGACGTGTTCGGTAAGAAACTGACCCTAAGTATAGAGGATGAGAGTGTTACCTTTTCAGTGGATAGAGCCATGCAACAACCACAATCTGCAGATGATACATATTATTATATTCAAACTATAGATGCACATGCAGAATTATTAGAAGAATTTCCAGAATTACAAGGAACAGGAGAATGTTCTTTAGGAGAAGGTAATGAACCAATTGATGAAGCTGAAATGTTAGCTACACTTATAGCTAATGGATATGAACCAACAACAGAAGAAATTCAAATACTAAAAGAAGAAGACAGATATCGATATAAATCATCGATAGAAGAACCTCCGAAATTAGAGTTAAAGCCACTTCCAAACCATTTGGAATACGCTTATTTACATGGTGAATCTGAATTACCTGTAATAATATCGTCTTCTCTTACTGAAAATGAAAAATCACAACTCATTTCTGTGTTGAAAGCTCATAAACCAGCCATTGCATGGAAGATTCATGATATTAAAGGAATAAGTCCTTCGTATTGCACACATAAAATCCTTATGGAAGAAGGTCATAAAACGTATGTGCAACGCTGAAATGTCCCGTTCTTATTGATTAAAAACGTTCCATATTAATTGATTTCGTTGCGAGGTTTTGACCTCTATATGAGACGTTTTTCAAAGACTGCATTCATTTTTAAAACAAACCATAACCTTTATTTCATAAATAAAGGTTTAAAAAGCTTTACGTAGATTATCAAATAATGATAATCTAAGATATCCTGTTTACACACGACCATTACATAATGGTTTACAATACAAATATGTTACATCGAAATCAGTTTCTTGAATGCAGTTTTTACACAATATCATACAAACATGGACTCCAAATCTTGTCCTTATTTTAGTATGCAATAGCAGAAGCTCTTAATATTCACCTGAGAATAAACATGCTTTAAACGTCAACAAAAATGTTGGTGAGTTATAGGTTTAACCTATATATATCAAATTGTAACAATAGACCACAAGATTTCATATTTCAATACACATCCCATACATAGAGATAAAAAATCATTCATATGGTGAACACCTGGTAACCGACAATAACAAGATGCATATATAAGAATATCCCCATCATTCCGGGACACCCTTCGGATATGATATAAATTTCGAAGTACTAAAGCATCCGGTACTTTGGATGGGGTTTGTTAGGCCCAATAGATCTATCTTTAGGATTCGCGTCAATTAGGGTGTCTGTTCCCTAATTCTTAGATTACCAGACTTAATAAAAAGGGGCATATTCGATTTCGATAATTCAACCATAGAATGTAGTTTCACGTACTTGTGTCTATTTTGTAAATCATTTATAAAACCTGCATGTATTCTCATCCCAAAAATATTAGATTTTAAAAGTGGGACTATAACTCACTTTCACAGATTTTTACTTCGTCGGGAAGTAAGACTTGGCCACTGGTTGATTCACGAACCTATAACAATATATACATATATATCAAAGTATGTTCAAAATATATTTACAACACTTTTAATATATTTTGATGTTTTAAGTTTATTAAGTCAGCTGTCCTCGTTAGTAACCTACAACTAGTTGTCCACAGTTAGATGTACAGAAATAAATCGATAAATATTATCTTGAATCAATCCACGACCCAGTGTATACGTATCTCAGTATTGATCACAACTCAAACTATATATATTTTGGAATCAACCTCAACCCTGTATAGCTAACTCCAACATTCACATATAGAGTGTCTATGGTTGTTCCGAAATATATATAGATGTGTCGACATGATAGGTCGAAACATTGTATACGTGTCTATGGTATCTCAAGATTACATAATATATAATACAAGTTGATTAAGTTATGGTTGGAATAGATTTGTTACCAATTTTCACGTAGCTAAAATGAGAAAAATTATCCAATCTTGTTTTACCCATAACTTCTTCATTTTAAATCCGTTTTGAGTGAATCAAATTGCTATGGTTTCATATTGAACTCTATTTTATGAATCTAAACCAAAAAAGTATAGGTTTCTAGTCGGAAAAATAAGTTACAAGTCGTTTTTGTAAAGGTAGTCATTTCAGTCGAAAGAACGACGTCTAGATGACCATTTTAGAAAACATACTTCCACTTTGAGTTTAACCATAATTTTTGGATATAGTTTCATGTTCATAATAAAAATCATTTTCTCAGAATAACAACTTTTAAATCAAAGTTTATCATAGTTTTTAATTAACTAACCCAAAACAGCCCGCGGTGTTACTACGACGGCGTAAATCCGGTTTTACGGTGTTTTTCGTGTTTCCAGGTTTTAAATCATTAAGTTAGCATATCATATAGATATAGAACATGTGTTTAGTTGATTTTAAAAGTCAAGTTAGAAGGATTAACTTTTGTTTGCGAACAAGTTTAGAATTAACTAAACTATGTTCTAGTGATTACAAGTTTAAACCTTCGAATAAGATAGCTTTATATGTATGAATCGAATGATGTTATGAACATCATTACTACCTTAAGTTCCTTGGATGAACCTACTGGAAAAGAGAAAAATGGATCTAGCTTCAATGGATCCTTGGATGGCTCAAAGTTCTTGAAGCAAAATCATGACACGAAAACAAGTTCAAGTAAGATCATCACTTGAAATAAGATTGTTATAGTTATAGAAATTGAACCAAAGTTTGAATATGATTATTACCTTGTATTAGAATGATAACCTACTGTAAGAAACAAAGATTTCTTGAGGTTGGATGATCACCTTACAAGATTGGAAGTGAGCTAGCAAACTTGAAAGTATTCTTGATTTTATGAAACTAGAACTTTTGGAATTTATGAAGAACACTTAGAACTTGAAGATAGAACTTGAGAGAGTTCAATTAGATGAAGAAAATTGAAGAATGAAAGTGTTTGTAGGTGTTTTTGGTCGTTGGTGTATGGATTAGATATAAAGGATATGTAATTTTGTTTTCATGTAAATAAGTCATGAATGATTACTCATATTTTTGTAATCTTATGAGATATTTCATGCTAGTTGCCAAATGATGGTTCCCACATGTGTTAGGTGACTCACATGGGCTGCTAAGAGCTGATCATTGGAGTGTATATACCAATAGTACATACATCTAAAAGCTGTGTATTGTACGAGTACGAATACGGGTGCATACGAGTAGAATTGTTGATGAAACTGAACGAGAATGTAATTGTAAGCATTTTTGTTAAGTAGAAGTATTTTGATAAGTGTATTGAAGTCTTTCAAAAGTGTATAAATACATATTAAAACACTACATGTATATACATTTTAACTGAGTCGTTAAGTCATCGTTAGTCGTTACATGTAAGTGTTGTTTTGAAACCTTTAGGTTAACGATCTTGTTAAATGTTGTTAACCCAATGTTTATAATATCAAAAGAGATTTTAAATTATTATATTATCATGATATTATGATGTACGAATATCTCTTAATATGATATATATACATTAAATGTCGTTACAACGATAAACGTTACATATATGTCTCGTTTCAAAATCATTAAGTTAGTAGTCTTGTTTTTACATATGTAGTTCATTGTTAATATAATTAATGATATGTTTACTTATCATAATATCATGTTAACTATATATATAACCATATATATGTCATCATATAGTTTTTTTTACAAGTTTTAACGTTCGTGAATCACCGGTCAACTTGGGTGGTCAATTGTCTATATGAAACCCATTTCAATTAATCAAGTCTTACCAAGTTTGATTGCTTAACATGTTGGAAACATTTAATCATGTAAATATCAATCTCAATTAATATATATAAACATGGAAAAGTTCGGGTCACTACAGTACCTACCCGTTAAATAAATTTCGTCCCGAAATTTTAAGTTGTTGAAGGTGTTGACGAATCTTCTGGAAATAGATGCGGGTATTTCTTCTTCATCTGATCTTCACGCTCCCAGGTGAACTCGGGTCCTCTACGAGCATTCCATCGAACCTTAACAATTGGTATCTTGTTTTGCTTAAGTCTTTTAACCTCACGATCCATTATTTCGACGGGTTCTTCGATGAATTGAAGTTTTTCGTTGATTTGGATTTCATCTAACGGAATAGTGGGATCTTCTTTAGCAAAACATTTCTTTAAATTCGAGACGTGGAAAGTGTTATGTACAGCCGCGAGTTGTTGAGGTAACTCTAGTCGGTAAGCTACTGGGCCGACACGATCAATAATCTTGAATGGTCCAATATACCTTGGATTTAATTTCCCTCGTTTACCAAATCGAACAACGCCTTTCCAAGGTGCAACTTTAAGCATGACCATCTCTCCAATTTCAAATTCTATATCTTTTCTTTTAATGTCAGCGTAGCTCTTTTGTCGACTTTGGGCGGTTTTCAACCGTTGTTGAATTTGGATGATCTTCTCGGTAGTTTCTTGTATAATCTCCGGACCCGTAATCTGTCTATCCCCCACTTCACTCCAACAAATCGGAGACCTGAACTTTCTACCATAAAGTGCTTCAAACGGCGCCATCTCAATGCTTGAATGGTAGCTGTTGTTGTAGGAAAATTCTGCTAACGGTAGATGTCGATCCCAACTGTTTCCGAAATCAATAACACATGCTCGTAGCATGTCTTCAAGCGTTTGTATCGTCCTTTCGCTCTGCCCATCAGTTTGTGGATGATAGGCAGTACTCATGTCTAGACGAGTTCCTAATGCTTGCTGTAATGTCTGCCAGAATCTTGAAATAAATCTGCCATCCCTATCAGAGATAATAGAGATTGGTATTCCATGTCTGGAGACGACTTCCTTCAAATACAGTCGTGCTAACTTCTCCATCTTGTCATCTTCTCTTATTGGCAGGAAGTGTGCTGATTTGGTGAGACGATCAACTATTACCCAAATAGTATCAAAACCACTTGCAGTCCTTGGCAATTTAGTGATGAAATCCATGGTAATGTTTTCCCATTTCCATTCCGGGATTTCGGGTTGTTGAAGTAGACCTGATGGTTTCTGATGCTCAGCTTTGACCTTAGAACACGTCAAACATTCTCCTACGTATTTAGCAACATCGGCTTTCATACCCGGCCACCAAAAATGTTTCTTGAGATCCTTGTACATCTTCCCCGTTCCAGGATGTATTGAGTATCTGGTTTTATGAGCTTCTCTAAGTACCATTTCTCTCATATCTCCAAATTTTGGTACCCAAATCCTTTCAGCCCTATACCGGGTTCCGTCTTCCCGAATATTAAGATGCTTCTCCGATCCTTTGGGTATTTCATCCTTTAAGTTTCCCTCTTTTAAAACTCTTTGTTGCGCCTCCTTTATTTGAGTAGTAATGTTATTATGAATCATTATATTCATAGATTTTACTCGAATGGGTTCTCTATCCTTCCTGCTCAAGGCATCGGCTACCACATTTGCCTTCCCCGGGTGGTAACGAATCTCAAAATCGTAATCATTCAATAATTCAATCCACCTACGCTGCCTCATATTCAGTTGTTTCTGATTAAATATGTGTTGAAGACTTTTGTGGTCGGTATATATAATACTTTTGACCCCATATAAGTAGTGCCTCCAAGTCTTTAATGCAAAAACAACCGCGCCTAATTCCAAATCATGCGTCGTATAATTTTGTTCGTGAATCTTCAATTGTCTAGATGCATAAGCAATCACCTTCGTTCGTTGCATTAATACACAACCGAGACCTTGCTTTGATGCGTCACAATAAATCACAAAATCATCATTCCCTTCAGGCAATGACAATATAGGTGCCGTAGTTAGCTTTTTCTTCAATAACTGAAACGCTTTCTCTTGTTCATCATTCCATTCAAATTTCTTCCCTTTATGCGTTAATGCAGTCAAGGGTTTTGCTATTCTGGAAAAGTCTTGGATGAACCTTCTGTAGTAACCAGCTAGTCCTAAAAACTGGCGTATGTGTTTCGGAGTTTTCGGGGTTTCCCACTTTTCAACAGTTTCTATCTTTGCCGGATCCACCTTAATACCTTCTTTGTTCACTATGTGACCGAGGAATTGAACTTCTTCCAACCAAAATGCACACTTTGAAAACTTAGCGTACAATCCTTCTTTCCTCAATACTTCTAACACCTTTCTCAAATGTTCACCGTGTTCTTGGTCATTCTTTGAGTAAATAAGTATGTCATCAATGAAAACAATGACAAACTTGTCAAGGTATGGTCCACACACTCGGTTCATAAGGTCCATGAACACAGCTGGTGCATTAGTTAAACCAAACGGCATGACCATAAACTCGTAATGACCGTAACGTGTTCTGAAAGCAGTCTTTGGAATATCATCTTCTTTCACCCGCATTTGATGATACCCGGAACGTAAGTCAATCTTTGAATAAACAGACGAGCCTTGTAGTTGATCAAATAAGTCGTCGATTCTCGGTAGTGGGTAGCGGTTCTTGATGGTAAGTTTGTTCAACTCTCGGTAGTCGATACACAACCTGAATGTACCATCTTTCTTCTTGACAAACAAAACAGGAGCTCCCCACGGTGATGTGCTTGGTCGAATGAAACCACGCTCTAAAAGTTCTTGTAATTGGCTTTGCAGTTCTTTCATCTCGCTGGGTGCGAGTCTGTAAGGAGCACGAGCTATTGGTGCAGCTCCTGGTACAAGATCTATTTGAAATTCAACGGATCGATGTGGGGGTAATCCTGGTAATTCTTTCGGAAATACATCGGGAAATTCTTTTGCAATGGGAACATCATTGATGCTCTTTTCTTCAGTTTGTACTTTCTCGACGTGTGCTAGAACAGCATAGCAACCTTTTCTTATTAGTTTTTGTGCCTTCAAATTACTAATAAGATGTAGCTTCGTGTTGCCCTTTTCTCCGTACACCATTAAGGGTTTTCCTTTTTCTCGTATAATGCGAATTGCATTTTTGTAACAAACGATCTCGGCTTTCACTTCTTTCAACCAGTCCATACCGATTATCACATCAAAACTCCCTAACTCTACTGGTATCAAATCAATCTTAAATGTTTCGCTAACCAGTTTAATTTCTCGATTCCGACATATATTATCTGCTGAAATTAATTTACCATTTGCTAATTCGAGTAAAAATTTACTATCCAAAGGCGTCAATGGACAACTTAATTTAGCACAAAAATCTCTACTCATATAGCTTCTATCCGCACCCGAATCAAATAAAACGTAAGCAGATTTATTGTCAATAAGAAACGTACCCGTAACAAGCTCCGGGTCTTCCTGTGCCTCTACCGCATTAATATTGAAAACTCTTCCACGGCCTTGTCCATTCGTGTTCTCCTGGTTCGGGCAATTTCTAATAATGTGGCCTGGTTTTCCACATTTATAACAAACTACATTGGCATAACTTGCTCCGACACTACTTGCTCCGCCATTACTCGTTCCGACACCATTTGTTCCTTTCGTTCTATTAACCCCTGGTCCGTAGACCTCACACTTCGCCGCGCTATGACCATTTCTTTTACACTTGTTGCAAAATTTGGTGCAGAACCCCGAGTGATTCTTTTCACACCTTTGGCATAGCTGCTTCTGATTGTTGTTGTTGTTGCGGTTATTATTGTTGTTGGGATGATTGTTGTAGTTGCTGTTGTTGTTGTTGTTGTTGTTGTTGGGCCGTTTGTTGTAGTTGCGATTGATGTTGCGATTGTTGGGATAATTGTTGCGATTATTGTTGTAATTGCTGTTGTTGTTGTATTGGTGATTCTTATCACCGTTTTCCTCCCACTTTCTTTTGACTTGCTTCACATTGGCCTCTTCAGCAGTCTGTTCTTTAATTCTTTCTTCAATCTGGTTCACTAGTTTGTGAGCCATTCTACATGCCTGTTGTATGGAGGCGGGCTCGTGTGAACTTATATCTTCTTGAATTCTTTCCGGTAATCCTTTCACAAACACGTCGATCTTCTCTTCCTCATCTTCGAATGCTCCCGGACACAATAGGCACAATTCTGTGAATCGTCTTTCGTACGTGGTAATATCAAATCCTTGGGTTCGTAACCCTCTAAGTTCTGTCTTGAGCTTATTGACCTCGGTTCTGGGACGGTACTTCTCGTTCATCAAGTGCTTGAATGCTGACCACAGTAGTGCGTACGCATCGTCTTGTCCCACTTGCTCTAGATAGGTATTCCACCATGTTAACGCAGAACCTGTGAAGGTATGCGTAGCGTACTTCACTTTGTCCTCTTCAGTACACTTACTTATGGCAAAAACCGATTCAACCTTCTCGGTCCACCGTTTCAATCCGATCGGTCCTTCGGTTCCATCAAATTCCAAAGGTTTGCAGGCAGTGAATTCTTTGTAGGTGCATCCTACACGATTTTCTGTACTGCTAGATCCAAGGTTATTGTTGGTATGTAGCGCAGCCTGTACTGCGGCTATGTTTGAAGCTAGAAAAGTACGGAATTCCTCTTCATTCATATTCACGGTGTGTCGAGTAGTCGGTGCCATTTCCTTCAAAATAGTTAAATGGAACAAGTTAATCATACAGAATATTAAGAGTAGTTAATAGTATTTCGTAGCATAATATGAACTCATTTATAAAAGCTTTTTCTTCATATTAGCGTTTTATAAGTTTAAATTCGGGTAGTACTTACCCGTTAAGTTCATACTTAGTAGCTAATATACAATTCAACTACTACAATTCTATATGAAAAACTGATTATAATAATATTTCGCGTTCAAACTTTTATACAATATTTTACAAACTTACAATACCGCTTATTTTACATAAAGCATGAAATATAGCACACAATAACTTTGATACAAGATAGTTGTGAAGACAATTCTAGCTAGTACACAAGTCGTTCAGCAAAGGCAATAAAGACACGTAATTCATACGTCCAGAAACAAGTCATGCATTCTGGTTTTACTAGGACTACTTCCCATCCTTGGTCTTGTGCAACATAACCGTTATGGCCGTTGATAAGACATCGTGTTGTAACGTCATCAAAGGGACGAGGGTTACGTAATGTCCAACAGTCCCGTAATAATCTAAAAACCTCATTTCTTACCCCAATTACCGACTCCGTCACTTGTGGAAACGTTTTGTTTAATAGTTGTAGCCCGATGTTCTTGTTCTCACTTTGGTGAGAAGCGAACATTACTAATCCGTAAGCATAACATGCTTCTTTATGTTGCATGTTAGCCGCTTTTTCTAAATCACGAAGTCCAATATTCGGATATATTGAGTCAAAATAATTTCTTAACCCGTTGCGTAAAATAGCATTTGGGTTCCCCGCAATATATGCGTCAAAGTAAACACATCGTAACTTATGGGTTTCCCAATGTGATATCCCCCATCTTTCAAACGAAAGTCTCTTATAAACCAAGACATTCTTGGAACGTTCTTCGAATGTCTTACAAACTGATCTCGCCTTAAATAGTTGTGCCGAGGAATTCTGGCCGACTCTAGACAAGATTTCATCAATCATGTCTCCGGGTAGGTCTCTTAAGATATTGGGTTGTCTATCCATTTTGTGTTTTTAAACTGTAAAATAGACAAGAGTTAGATTCATAAAAAAATACTTATTAATACAAGCAATTTTTACATATATCATAAAGCATAAGAACACTATATTACATATATTACACCACACGAATACAACTATCTTATTCCGACTCGCTCGTTTCTTCTTCTTCGGTTTTGGTTCGTTTTGCCAAGTTTCTAGGGATATATGATGTTCCCCTAATACGAGCCGTCGTTGTCCACATTGGTTTAGAAAAACCTGGTGGTTTAGAGGTTCCCGGGTCATTGTTACAACTTAAGGACTTCGGGCGTTGACGATACATATAAAGTTCATCGGGGTTGGAATTAGATTTCTCTATTTTTATGCCCTTTACCTTATTATTTTCTTTTGCCTTTTTAAATTCAGTTGGGGTAATTTCTATAATATCATCGGAATTCTCGTCGGAATCCGATTCATCGGAGAATTGGTAATCCTCCCAATATTTTGCTTCCTTGGCGGAAACACCATTGACCATAATTAACCTTGGTCGGTTGGTTGAGGATTTTCTTTTACTTAACCGTTTTATTATTTCCCCCACCGGTTCTATTTCTTCATCCGGTTCCGATTCTTCTTCCGGTTCCGATTCTTCTTCCGGTTCCGACTCTTCTTCCGGTTCCTCTTCGGGAACTTGTGAATCAGTCCACGAATCATTCCAATTTACATTTGACTCTTCATTATTATTAGGTGAGTCAATGGGACTTGTTCTAGAGGTAGACATCTATCACATAATATCAAACGCGTTAAGAGATTAATATATCACATAATATTCACATGTTAAAAATATATAGTTTCCAACAAAATTTGTTAAGCAATCATTTTTCAAGTAAACACGGTCGAAGTCCAGACTCACTAATGCATCCTAACAAACTCGATAAGACACACTAATGCAAAATTCTGGTTCTCTAAGACCAACGCTCGGATACCAACTGAAATGTCCCGTTCTTATTGATTAAAAACGTTCCATATTAATTGATTTCGTTGCGAGGTTTTGACCTCTATATGAGACGTTTTTCAAAGACTGCATTCATTTTTAAAACAAACCATAACCTTTATTTCATAAATAAAGGTTTAAAAAGCTTTACGTAGATTATCAAATAATGATAATCTAAGATATCCTGTTTACACACGACCATTACATAATGGTTTACAATACAAATATGTTACATCGAAATCAGTTTCTTAAATGCAGTTTTTACACAATATCATACAAACATGGACTCCAAATCTTGTCCTTATTTTAGTATGCAACAGCGGAAGCTCTTAATATTCACCTGAGAATAAACATGCTTTAAACGTCAACAAAAATGTTGGTGAGTTATAGGTTTAACCTATATATATCAAATTGTAACAATAGACCACAAGATTTCATATTTCAATACACATCCCATACATAGAGATAAAAAATCATTCATATGGTGAACACCTGGTAACCGACAATAACAAGATGCATATATAAGAATATCCCCATCATTCCGGGACACCCTTCGGATATGATATAAATTTCGAAGTACTAAAGCATCCGGTACTTTGGATGGGGTTTGTTAGGCCCAATAGATCTATCTTTAGGATTCGCGTCAATTAGGGTGTCTGTTCCCTAATTCTTAGATTACCAGACTTAATAAAAAGGGGCATATTCGATTTCGATAATTCAACCATAGAATGTAGTTTCACGTACTTGTGTCTATTTTGTAAATCATTTATAAAACCTGCATGTATTCTCATCCCAAAAATATTAGATTTTAAAAGTGGGACTATAACTCACTTTCACAGATTTTTACTTCGTCGGGAAGTAAGACTTGGCCACTGGTTGATTCACGAACCTATAACAATATATACATATATATCAAAGTATGTTCAAAATATATTTACAACACTTTTAATATATTTTGATGTTTTAAGTTTATTAAGTCAGCTGTCCTCGTTAGTAACCTACAACTAGTTGTCCACAGTTAGATGTACAGAAATAAATCGATAAATATTATCTTGAATCAATCCACGACCCAGTGTATACGTATCTCAGTATTGATCACAACTCAAACTATATATATTTTGGAATCAACCTCAACCCTGTATAGCTAACTCCAACATTCACATATAGAGTGTCTATGGTTGTTCCGAAATATATATAGATGTGTCGACATGATAGGTCGAAACATTGTATACGTGTCTATGGTATCTCAAGATTACATAATATATAATACAAGTTGATTAAGTTATGGTTGGAATAGATTTGTTACCAATTTTCACGTAGCTAAAATGAGAAAAATTATCCAATCTTGTTTTACCCATAACTTCTTCATTTTAAATCCGTTTTGAGTGAATCAAATTGCTATGGTTTCATATTGAACTCTATTTTATGAATCTAAACCAAAAAAGTATAGGTTTCTAGTCGGAAAAATAAGTTACAAGTCGTTTTTGTAAAGGTAGTCATTTCAGTCGAAAGAACGACGTCTAGATGACCATTTTAGAAAACATACTTCCACTTTGAGTTTAACCATAATTTTTGGATATAGTTTCATGTTCATAATAAAAATCATTTTCTCAGAATAACAACTTTTAAATCAAAGTTTATCATAGTTTTTAATTAACTAACCCAAAACAGCCCGCGGTGTTACTACGACGGCGTAAATCCGGTTTTACGGTGTTTTTCGTGTTTCCAGGTTTTAAATCATTAAGTTAGCATATCATATAGATATAGAACATGTGTTTAGTTGATTTTAAAAGTCAAGTTAGAAGGATTAACTTTTGTTTGCGAACAAGTTTAGAATTAACTAAACTATGTTCTAGTGATTACAAGTTTAAACCTTCGAATAAGATAGCTTTATATGTATGAATCGAATGATGTTATGAACATCATTACTACCTTAAGTTCCTTGGATGAACCTACTGGAAAAGAGAAAAATGGATCTAGCTTCAATGGATCCTTGGATGGCTCAAAGTTCTTGAAGCAAAATCATGACACGAAAACAAGTTCAAGTAAGATCATCACTTGAAATAAGATTGTTATAGTTATAGAAATTGAACCAAAGTTTGAATATGATTATTACCTTGTATTAGAATGATAACCTACTGTAAGAAACAAAGATTTCTTGAGGTTGGATGATCACCTTACAAGATTGGAAGTGAGCTAGCAAACTTGAAAGTATTCTTGATTTTATGAAACTAGAACTTTTGGAATTTATGAAGAACACTTAGAACTTGAAGATAGAACTTGAGAGAGTTCAATTAGATGAAGAAAATTGAAGAATGAAAGTGTTTGTAGGTGTTTTTGGTCGTTGGTGTATGGATTAGATATAAAGGATATGTAATTTTGTTTTCATGTAAATAAGTCATGAATGATTACTCATATTTTTGTAATCTTATGAGATATTTCATGCTAGTTGCCAAATGATGGTTCCCACATGTGTTAGGTGACTCACATGGGCTGCTAAGAGCTGATCATTGGAGTGTATATACCAATAGTACATACATCTAAAAGCTGTGTATTGTACGAGTACGAATACGGGTGCATACGAGTAGAATTGTTGATGAAACTGAACGAGAATGTAATTGTAAGCATTTTTGTTAAGTAGAAGTATTTTGATAAGTGTATTGAAGTCTTTCAAAAGTGTATAAATACATATTAAAACACTACATGTATATACATTTTAACTGAGTCGTTAAGTCATCGTTAGTCGTTACATGTAAGTGTTGTTTTGAAACCTTTAGGTTAACGATCTTGTTAAATGTTGTTAACCCAATGTTTATAATATCAAAAGAGATTTTAAATTATTATATTATCATGATATTATGATGTACGAATATCTCTTAATATGATATATATACATTAAATGTCGTTACAACGATAAACGTTACATATATGTCTCGTTTCAAAATCATTAAGTTAGTAGTCTTGTTTTTACATATGTAGTTCATTGTTAATATAATTAATGATATGTTTACTTATCATAATATCATGTTAACTATATATATAACCATATATATGTCATCATATAGTTTTTTTTACAAGTTTTAACGTTCGTGAATCACCGGTCAACTTGGGTGGTCAATTGTCTATATGAAACCCATTTCAATTAATCAAGTCTTACCAAGTTTGATTGCTTAACATGTTGGAAACATTTAATCATGTAAATATCAATCTCAATTAATATATATAAACATGGAAAAGTTCGGGTCACTACAAACGCCAACGAAGATTAAATCCTAATATGCAAGATGTTGTTAAGAAAGAGATTATTAAACTGCTAGATGCAGGTTTGATATATCCAATTTCTGATAGTCCATGGGTAAGCCCAGTTCAATGCGTGCCTAAGAAGGGTGGCATGACTGTCATTACAAATGAGAAAAATGAGCTTATTCCTACTAGGACTGTAACAGGATGGCGTGTATGTATTGATTATAGAAAATTAAATGACGCCACCAGAAAAGATCACTTTCCCTTACCTTTCATAGATCAAATGTTGGAAAGATTAGCCGGAAATAGTTACTATTGTTTTCTAGATGGATTTTCCGGATATTTTCAAATTCCAATAGCACCCGAGGACCAAGAGAAAACCACATTCACGTGCCCTTATGGTACTTTTGCTTACAAACGCATGCCATTTGGACTTTGTAACGCCCCTGCAACCTTTCAAAGGTGCATGATGGCGATTTTTCATGACATGATAGAAGAATGCATGGAAGTATTCATGGATGACTTTTCAGTCTTCGGTGATACATTTAAATCATGTCTAGTTAATCTGGAACGAATGCTAATTAGATGCGAAAAATCAAATCTAGTACTTAATTGGGAGAAATGCCATTTCATGGTTAAAGAAGGCATCGTTCTTGGACATAAAATTTCAAAAGAAGGAATTGAAGTGGATAGAGCTAAAGTAGATGTAATTGCTAAACTTCCACATCCCACCAATGTTAGAGGAGTTAGGAGTTTTCTAGGGCATGCCGGTTTTTACCGATGTTTCATAAAAGATTTTTCTAAAATTGCCACTCCTATGAATAAACTCCTAGAAAAGGATGCTCCATTCATCTTTTCAGATGAGTGTATCAAATCTTTTAATATTCTTAAAGAAAAACTCACTAATGCGCCGATCATGATAACACCAAATTGGAATCTACCATTTGAACTAATGTGCGATGCAAGTGATTTTGCAATGGGAGCCGTTTTAGGACAAAGGATTGAAAAACGATTTCAACCTATATATTATGCTAGTAAGACATTACAAGGAGCACAAACGAACTATACAACTACTGAAAAAGAACTCCTTGCTATTGTCTTTGCTTTTGACAAATTTCGATCATATCTCGTTCTAGCAAAAACGGTGGTCTATACCGACCATTCTGCTCTTAGATACCTATTTTCAAAAGAAGATGCTAAACCAAGATTAATCCGTTGGATCTTACTCTTACAAGAGTTTGATATTGAAATCCGAGATAAAAGAGGAGCAGAAAATCTCGCCGCTGATCATCTTTCTCGTCTTGAAAATCCCGAATTAGAAGTTCTAAATGAATCGGCCATACAAGACAACTTTCCTGATGAATATCTATTGAAGATAGATTATACAGAAATCCCATGGTTTGCAGACTATGCAAACTACTTAGTTTGTGGATTCCTTGAAAAAGGATTATCATACCAAAGACGAAAGAAATTCTTCAGTGATATAAAACACTATTTCTGGGAAGATCCACATCTGTTTAAAAGTTGTCCCGATGGAATAATACGCCGATGTGTATTCGGAGATGAAGCTAGTAAAATTTTAAACCATTGTCACACAGGACCAACAGGAGGGCATTATGGGCCTCAACTAACAGCAAGAAAAGTTTATGAAGCTGGATTCTATTGGCCTACAATTTACAAAGACGCACACCTTCTTTGCAAATCCTGTGATGCATGTCAAAGGGCCGGAAAAATAAGTCAACGTGATGAAATGCCACAAAATGTGATCCAAGTATGTGAAGTATTTGACATTTGGGGTATTGACTTTATGGGTCCATTTCCAAAATCTCATAATAATCTATATATACTCGTAGCCATTGATTATGTATCTAAATGGGCGGAAGCACAACCTCTCCCAACTAACGATGCACGAGTTGTAGTCAACTTTTTAAAACGTCTTTTTGCAAGGTTTGGAACACCGAAAGCTTTAATAAGTGACCGGGGTACTCATTTCTGTAATAATCAACTTGAGAAAGTTCTTAAAAGATATGGAGTAACTCATAAAATCTCCACCGCATATCATCCACAAACAAGTGGACAAGTTGAAAATACCAACCGAGCTTTAAAACGTATTCTAGAGAAAACCGTAGGATCAAATCCGAAGGAATGGTCCATTAAATTGGAGGATGCACTCTGGGCTTTTAGAACAGCCTACAAAACTCCAATTGGAACCACACCTTTTAGACTTGTTTATGGAAAAGCATGTCATCTTCCAGTAGAAATTGAACACAAAGCATTTTGGGCTTTGAAGACATGTAATCTTGATTTACATGAAGCCGGACGTCTACGATTAAGTCAACTAAATGAATTAGAAGAATTAAGACATGAAGCATACGAAAATTCGTTAATCTATAAAGAAAGAACGAAGAAATGGCATGATAAAAGAATCAGAAGTTCAAAAGAATTTAAAGAAGGAGACAGAGTTCTTCTTTTCAATTCACGATTCAAGCTATTTCCTGGAAAATTGAAATCAAGATGGTCTGGACCATTCATAGTCAAAAGAGTTTTCCCATACGGAACGATAGAATTAATAAATTCAAATGGGATTGAATTTAAAGTTAATGGTCACAGAGTTAAACATTACATACATGGTCCGATGGAAGTCGACAACGAAGTTAATCACAATTTCGACACCACAGCTAACTAAGTGTGGGGAGAATCAAGTCTTTAAAGGATAATATGTATTTCTGTTAGAGTTAGATTGTCTGTTTTCGTGTAGTTCTCGAAAATGGAACACGTATGGTCTTTCCCTAGCAGACCCTAAAGAACTAGTCTTCTCCCCCCATTCTGAATTTTTATTTTTTTTAGGTTTTTACGAAATGAAGACTGCCTGTGAACTAAACCATGGTCTAATGCTACACGCTTTGATCACTAAAAGAAATAATGATATACTACCGAGTGAATTAGTATCAGTAATCAGAGAAAGAATGGACGGAGTTAGAAAAGGATCCAGATGCGAAGATAATAAGTTACAATTTGGTAAAGGAAAATCAAAATCCGCAGCGAAAAGAAGAGCACGACACCTAGAAAGATGTCACAAATGCGGAAAATGGTCACATGGAGGTAAATGTTCAAATAATCAAACCTATTCAAATACCGAATTTGTTACTTTATGCAGAGACGGACCGTTCATATGTTTAGAAGAAAAGACAATGAATGCTCGAGGTTACGCCTATGCAGCCATGGAAAACCAATTAAACCGACTATCTTATGAATATAATAGATCATATAACTAAGAAATCTATTTCACAGGTATGTCTGTACAGTTTTTGTTTTTATTTTTATTTTTAACCTTTTGATAATAAACGCTAATTTGTTCGCTAAAAAGTATTAAATTGGTATTCATCCTCCTATAAGTTCAAACCTTTATCACGGTGCAAGGGTATTATTGATGAGACGTGGTCGGGTACATCGATACGAGGGACCTCAGCGACAGGTAGAAAGAGGTTCGGATGACGAGATGGAGGAGGCGAACAACATTATAGGAGTTGTTCGAGAGACTGCTCTTGATTTAGGCGTTCGTATGGAGGATGAATACATGACGAACTATGATAGGCATATGCAGTACGAGGCATGGCAACGTCGGAATGACTACGAGCATTCCCGGCAACGAGAGCATGGCCGATGGGATTATCATCAGCGCCAAATTATAAGCCAGTTGCAGCCTGGCGAGATGTATTATCCGACCCGACCCGCATACTATCCCGCACATCAGCCAGAAATGAGACCACCCTATGATTCATATGATTATGACGCAGCATACCAGTTCACCTATAATCAGCCATGGAACCCGGACGCGAACATGAATTGGGATCCATATCCTAATTTTCCTCCTAACCCACCTCCTGATCAGTAGAGATAAGTTGGTAATTTATAATTTTTATTTTTATTTTAAACACTTAACATTTTAATTACATTTATGTAATGTTTGATATTTCTATTATTATTGTGTACTAATATTTTTCTTATAATTTGAAAGTGGGATGCCAAAGTTCCATTTCAAATTGCATGTATGATTATATTTGTATTGTATGTATTTTATGTTATGTACACAACAGGGTAAAAACAACGCATTTTCAAAGACTGGCATTAAGTTCAGCAAAAGCAAGTAATTTTGACGACAATGATGCAAAATATATGTGAAATAACAACAAGACGGAATGAACAAATGACGTGCACCATTTATCATTCAGCAAACAAACGCCAATATATTTGGAAACTTTGGTAAAAATTTAATCATTTTCACACAAATCACCCTCAATAATTTAAATTGTTACTGATTTCTTGCAAATGAGGGCATTGCAAGATCTTAAGTGTGGGAAGGGGTTAAATTCTTTCGGATTTTAACATTTTTTACTTTATACACTTGGTTACCATTAAAAATACTAGTAAAGCAGTAGTTGTATTAGAATCTAGTGCTCTCTGATAAGAAAGAACAGCCCTAGTCTTATATACTGACTACCCAATTCTAGTAAAATTTTTCAAAATTTTCAATTAAATGAATTCAAAATCATGTTTATACATATTTATGAACGATAAAACTAGGTTTTAACACCGAAATTATTGTTACCTCAGAAAGGACATAAATTGAGAAACAAACTAAAATGTTAAAATTCATTTAAAATGGAATAGAGGACGATAAAAAGGAAAATAAAAGCCAAGTGTGGGAAAATTTACCGAATTATTTTAAACATATATCTGTAACAAATAACTGAAAATACTTTTGCTTTGGACTAAACTAAACTGTTTTACCCAATGAAAGAAAAGAAGAGATGGATCTACACGATGAATCAATTCCATCATTAAAAGGAAGTAAAGTCTTCCGAAAAAGACACGCGCTTCTTGATTTAGGTCATGAAGTTGTCGTTCAGACCAGCTGTAGGTTGACGAAAAATCTAGAAAAGTCATCACTAAAATCAGCAGGAAATCCACGGACCTCAGCATTAAACAGGGTCGCCAAGTGGTCAGATTTATCCTAACCATGAGAAGGATTTATCTCGTACAATGGGGAGGCACCATGCAAATTAGCTGGATAAGACTAATGAATCAGATCCCTAGAAAGGATAATCTCCTTAAAAATTAAAAATCAGCTTTTAAGCCTGATATTACTCAATCCTTGAGATTGACCTTAAAGATTGAGAATTCAAACTCATGGAATTCAATGATATCTAAACTCGAGCTTGAACGAGAAAATATTTTGATCAAAAATACAAACCGATTTGTTTTCTGAAAACCCATTTTCAATACGTTCATTACCATTGAACGTAAAATCCTAGGAATTCACCTGGAATTCATTAGGTCACCTGAACTAAATCGGGTGTCAACCGTAAGAACGGTGGTTGCATAGTGGTCAAAGACAGGACCTTGTGCCAGACCGAAAAATTATAAGGGTGAGCTTTACTATTGCTCCTACCAAGGATAGTAATTGCGTCCGACACGTTATAGACCATAATTAAAAGCATGTCACGGGACATTGCCTTAACAGTTGCTTGTTCAACGCTTTCCTTTACAACCGGACGGTAGTTTACCGAAAGGTAATATACGGGACAAGTAAACTGGACGTGTTGCTTTCCAAATACAAGGTTAGCAAGTGGGTAACACAAAACCGCAAGTTTTGAGCTAAAATTTTCAAATCTGAAACCCACCAAACCCACAAAAATATTTTGCAAACACCGGTAAAGGGTTATTCCGGAAAACTTATCTAGGGTAAAAACTAGATTTCAAAAGATCAAATGTTTTCATAAAGATCCAATTTCCTTAATGGATCTAAATTTTTATAGTCATGTGGGACTGTAAACCACATCGTTACTACCATTGTTCATACCGCCGTATAGAAATCACTGATGTACAAAGTGTGAAGAATAAAGAAGTGATTCTAGTATTTCAAGACAATATTGCTTGAGGACAAGCAACGCTCAAGTGTGGGAATATTTGATAATGCTAAAAACGAACATATATTTCATAGCATTATTCCTCAAGAAAGACAAGATTTTAGTTGGTATTGTTCGATTTACAAGCGATATTCGTTTAAAATTTTAAAAAGAGAAGATAAAAGGCAGATTCGACAAATTGAAGACAAAAAGGTCCAAAGAGCTAAAAAGTACAAGATACAATTAAAAAGGTTCAAAATATTGATGAGGAACGTCTCAAAATGACAAGAGTACAAGTTACAAGACGCAAAGTACACGATATAAAATAATACGCGAAGACGTCCGAAAATCCGGAACCGGGACCTGAGCCTAGAAGAAACGCCCGACGCAACGGACCAAAAATATCTAGTCTACTATGCACAAGAATATAATATAATGTATATATATAATTATATATAATTATATATTATATTATATATTATTATTATATTACGTCGGCAAGAAGAAAACAAACCAATTTGGCTGGATCCAGGGTGGCCATGCGACTCGCATGGCCAGAGGCACAAATCCATGCGAGTCGCATGGAGTAAAAATACTGGTCAGGTCCTATATAAAGCCAGTTTTCTGCCGAGTTTTAATCATCTTTTTCTTCCTCTTCATACGTAAAACTTATATATATATATATAATTTATATTTTAATTTTAATTTTAATTCTAATAATAAGGGTATGTTAGCGAATGTTGTAAGGGTGTAAGTCGAAATTCTGTCCGTGTAACGCTACGCTATTTTTAATCATTGTAAGTTATGTTCAACCTTTTTACATTAATGTCTCGTAGCTAAGTTATTATTATGCTTATTTAAAACGAAGTAATCATGATGTTGGGCTAATTACTAAAATTAGGTAATTGGGCTTTGTACCATAATTGGGGTTTGGACAAAAGAACGACACTTGTGGAAATTAGACTATGGGCTATTAATGGGCTTTATATTTGTTTAACTAAATGAAAGTTTGTTAATGTTAATATAAAGATTTACAATTGGGCGTCCCTATAAATTACCATATACACTCGATCGGACACGATGGGCGGGGTATTTATATGTACGAATAATCGTTCATTTAACCGGACACGAGAATGGATTAATAGCCACTAGAATAATTAAAACAGGGGTGAAATTACATTCAAGGGTAATTGGTGTAATTGTTAACAAAGTAGTAAAACCTTGGTTTACACGCAGTCGATAACCTGGTGTATTCATTAAACAAAGTATTAAAACCTTGTTACAATTCGAATCCCCAATTAGTTGGAATATTTAACTTCGGGTATAATAATAATTTGACGAGGACACTTGCAATTTATATTTATGACTGATGGACTGTTATGGACAAAAACCAGACGGACATATTAAATAATCCAGGACAAAGGACAATTAACCCATGGGCATAAAACTAAAATCAACACGTCAAACATCATGATTACGGAAGTTTAAATAAGCATAATTCTTTTATTTCATATTTAATTTCCTTTATTTTATATTTAATTGCACTTCTAATTATCGCACTTTTATTTATTGTTATTTTATTTAATCGCACTTTTAATTATCGTACTTTTTAATTATCGCAAGTTTATTTTATCGCACTTTTATTATTCGCAATTTCATTATCGTTATTTACTTTACGCTTTAATCTAAGTCTTGTATTTATTTTATATTTTACATTAGGTTTTAACTGCGACTAAAAGTTTTAAAATCGACAAACCGGTCATTAAACGGTAAAAAACCCCCTTTATAATAATAATATTACCTATATATATATTTGTATTTTTATATAGCGTTGAGCTTTGTTTAAAGATTTCCCTGTGGAACGAACCGGACTTACTAAAAACTACACTACTGTACGATTAGGTACACTGCCTATAAGTGTTGTAGCAAGGTTTAAGTATATCCATTCTATAAATAAATAAATATCTTGTGTAAAATTGTATCGTATTTAATAGTGTTTTCTGCTAAAATTAATAACTATTTTATATACACCTCGCATGACATCACATATCTTGTAACAATAGTTGCCATTCCAACTATCGGGAATTTGCAATCAGTATTTTGAAATCTTGCAGCACGTCTACGCCAACAGTTATATGTGTACATATAACGTCTACCTCCTCGAATTACATACTTCGAATGTGAAGTTTTTGAAAAACACCCCAAACTATGAAACTAGTTCTCTGAAATTGGAACAATGCTGATGAAGCAGCAAAAACTGTAAACGACCTTAACAGTCAAAAGTTTGATGATAAAGAATAGTATGGTGGTAAAGCAGAGAAAAAGAGAAGGTTTGGAATTGAAAAACGGATTGAGCAGACCATGAAGGAGGCTGTGGACAAATCACAAAGACTAAATCTACCTTCAAAGAATCCAAATGATTCAGAGTCTGCTGAAATCATTAAAGAATACCTTGCTCCTTACACTAAAACCTTTGCGGACAATATTCTTCATCATCATCTTATCTTAAATATTCTAAGATATCATCGTATCTCCCATTATAAATATCCTCCATATTTCTGAAGATATTTTTTTAAACCATTCTTATCTGAAATCATTACCTCTTCGCGCTATCTGTGTTACATCATAAAAGAAACTATTTTAATTTCTAAAATCTAAAAAAAAAATTCGAAAAAAATGGATGTTTTGAAGTAATGTTGGGAACTGAAGCATGAGTTAGTATAATATAATGACACTTGATCAACGTGATTATATTACAGTAAGTCATGTTGAGTTTCTAATGGAACGTGACAAAGGTTCACAGATCACACCCTCATCATAAACCATGTTACATAACTCTTTCATTCTATATAATTTCTAAATATATCAAGAAAATATATTTCTTGATGATTCGGTCTTTTCCGGATATTCTGGTAATTTGACAAGTCAGATTGTGCCATTACCGTTTCTTTCGTAGAACATTAATTATGTTTATTCTGAAATTCATACCTACGAATTCTGGACCATTATTCGCTTGACTTAAGGTCGGGAAGAGAAAACGAAAGCTTGAAGCTCCGAAATATAATGGAGAATATAAAGCCCGATAACAACCCCGAAATTACAAACCGTGTATATCAATGCGTATAGCAACATAAAGACACTGGAGAATGAAAAATACTATAACCCCAAGGTAATAGTAGAAGAAAATAACTTCCTCTGGTGGTAGATGAAAAAGAAGAATGAAGGATACGATAGCCAGGAAAATATCAAGAATCAGAACTGGATTAAGCATTTTCACAATCTGTTGGGATGTATGAAATAATAAAGAAGATTATAGGAGTGTTGAAAATAAATGAAACGGAAGAGGTCAATTTATAGCAAAATATCGGACGCAGCAATAGAGGCAGGTTACGCATTTAATCAAAGAAAATCCTAATTTCTGCAAATTCCGAAAAATCAAATCTTATTAAAATTATGAAGATTTTCTATTCCTTAAAATCCGGAAATCAATCGTTACTACATCAAGAGATAAGACGCATCTCTATTCTCCATTTCACTTGATTACGATAACTTCTCTCATACCTTCGAGTAATTGGATTATTTTATCCATATTATTCAAACATAGATAAAACTCTATTATCAACTCATATTCGTCATTAAAACATTTTTATTGTTAGCCATGACGACCTCACTCAAATTTCGGGACGAAATTTCTTTAACGGGCAGGTACTGTGATGACCCGGAAATTTCTGACCAAATTTAAACTTAATCGTTGTATGATTAACATTTTTGACACGATAAGCAAAGTCTGTAAAACTGAATCTCAAAATTTTTGAACTACTTTTATATATTTAAATACCTTTCGGTTGTTTTTGACGATTCGCGAACAATTATATGTAAATAGATACATATATACTATAACTTGAAAAGGTAACAATGTATTAATTATTTGATACCGTACATTAAACTTATTGGTTTAAATATCTATTTGAATATATATGATAAGTTGAAATATTTATTAATAAAATTTATTTATAAATAACTTCCAATGTGTATTTAAAAAAACTGATTTATATATATTAAAAAGATATATACATATATATAATTTCAAGTTATTTAGTAAACGATAGTAACATTTCAAATTGCTACAGTACCCAAAATGCTACAGTGTTTTTGAAAATCACTATTTTCTACAGTGAAATTGACTTTGCTACAGTGAATTGCTACAGTAAAAATTGACTTTGCTACAGTACTTTGCTACAGTGGTATATTTTATGGATGATTTAAGACTATATTTTGACAAAGGTACGATTCACGAAACGTAAAGTACAAGTTTTCTCAGCGTACGAAAGGGCGTTCGAAAAACCGGAACCGGGACATAAGTCGAGTGACAACGTACGACTTATCGGAACAAAAATTACAAGTCAACTATGCACGTGAATTTAATATAATATATAATTAATTAATTTAAATTATATATATTATATTTATATTTATTTTATATTATGTCAACAAGCTAGGAGCCAAAACAATGTGAGCTGTCCCTGGTCCTCATGCGAGTCGCATGGCCAGAAGGCCATTTCCATGCGAGTCGCATGACTCCAGATTTCAGGCCACATCTATAAATTTCAGTGTTTTCGCTCGATTTAAATCACACACATACACAAATATATATATACTCCGTAATATTATTTATTATTTATTATTATTATTATTATTATTATTATTATTATTATTATTATTATTATTATTATTATTATTATTATTATTATTATTATTATTATTATTATTAATAAGATTATTATTAATCTTATTATTTTTTTTTTTATTATTATTAGTGTTATTATTTTTGCGATACAAAAATAATAATGTACAAAAAAATATTACTACGGAGTGATGTCCAAGTAATTTTCAAAACGAGTTTCCGAGCGAGCTAGAGCTAAGGAAAATATGGGTTATTGCCAAGGAAATTATGGGTAATGTTCGGGGGTATTTTTGTGAATCAAACCTCGTGTTTATCATCTCCGATGCGTCTACGTGCTTTCCTGCAATATTGTATATCAATATTAAACTGTGAGTTTCATTGATCCCTTTTTATACATATTTTTGGACTGAGAATACATGCGCTGTTTTATGAAATGAATACAAACACTAAAACTGATTTTGCGTTAGTTTCATTTTCTCCCCTTTTACTCTTTACATTTTTGGGGCTGAGAATACATGCAAATGCTTTATTAACCGATATACAATATTTATATGCGTGAGTTTCATTTGCTCCCTTTTTAAATGCTTTTGCAATATATATTTTTGGGCTGAGAATACATGCACTTTATTTTAAACAATGGACACAAGTACATACTAAATTCTATACTGAGTTTGAACCGAAAATCCCTTA